>NC_136272.1:86764452-87048292 GCF_964187855.1 Myxine glutinosa | reverse complement strand
AATGGCAATGTTCCTCGCTGAAATGTGAAAAAACGCAATCGCTTTTCGCTCTGAAATACGTGCGAACACGTAACTGAGTTAATGGCGGCAAGGAACATCACGTGATCGCTCTGAGCAAATCAGCGCGCTGCTCTGCCATCGGTCAGATTCCGTGCATAATATTCCTCGCTGAAATGCGCTGAGGTAAAAATATGGTAAAAAAATATTATGAAATAAATTTTTAGGTCGGCCATGTTCTTCCCAGGCTCAATGGCCATGTCTGTGCCAAATATCAAGTACGTGAGCCTCTCCGTTTAGGAGTCTATCGGTAACATTACACACACACACACACACACACACACAAACTGTGTTTTATATATATACTAGGGCATGCCCGTACTATATCTATATCTAAAATTATATCCCCCCCCGCCCCCTCTATTTACATGAAATGGTTTGGTCCAAAGCGAACGGCTTGCGAGTGGTGACAATCCCCCCCCTCTATTTACATGCAATGGTTTGGTCCAAAGCGAACGGCTTCCGGAGTTTGGTAAAGAAATCGCCATCGCGTGCACAAACGCGCAGGAAAGCGAATGAAACGCAAATTCGTTTTTATTAGTTGTAAAACATAGTTTAACGCCAACATAGTTTGCAAACGTGAAATAAATGAATACGCTCTCAAATGTGCCATCCGAGGCAGAGTGTGCCCGCCACGTTCGGCACACGCGATCGTTCGCTGCTCTCTGATTGGTTGAATCGTTTTTTGGACATAGCTCGGTAAGTAATTGTCCGATTAATATGAAACCTTGAAAAGGCACATCCTCGGGTCCCCAGCAATATACCTGGCAAGTTAAAAGTATATCGGACCCGTGGTTGTCGAGAAACAGCGGTCACAGACAAACGTACAGACAGAGATTACTGGAATTATAGATAGATAGATTACTTTTAACTTCAGTTAGTATTTTGATATCTTGTATTGTGTTTGAACCTCAATGAAATGACATTTGAAAGAGACAAATTTTCAACGAGGCTGCAATCGATTGCCTTTTTGCCGTTTCGGGCCTGATGTCGTTGATCCACGCACTTGCCGGTAACCGGTACGGACAAATTGCAAGGCCAATTGCCGATAATTTGGTCTCGTATCTCTCTTTAGCTTCGCTTGGAAGATTGTCAAAATAGTTGTAAGACATGCTGATATAAGTGGCCAGTAGTATGTGACGAAATTCGTAAGTTAAACCGTTGCAACAACACAAAATCTAGCACTTTCCTGCACAAGTCTGCAAGCACAAAGGTCAAAGCACACACACTGCAAGCGCGCGGCGTGATTGTTTTCATCGCTCTCGGGCACGTGACGCCGTTACTAAGCGGAAGTGACGTCACTCTGCCCCCACCCATACTCAGAATGCTTGTTTCATTAGTTATCGTTCAGATAGTCCCCCCCCCCCCCCCCCCCCCTTCTGTTTAGTGGGTTTCACTGGTAAATACATGTTGTGTGGGATTAGGTAAGTTTTTTCCCACTTTTCTTCCCATTTCCTTTTGGGCAAGTCATCCACAAGTACAACCGAGAAACAACTGTGTCACTGGAGCACTCTTTCCTCTAATCGGCAGCGAAGCCAAAACACCTGCGCCACCAGAGCACCGTTTCCTGGAATCGGGAGCTAAGCCAAAACACCTGCGCCACCAGAGCACCGTTTCCTGGAATCGGGAGCTAAGCTGAACCTGTGCCACCAGGACACCGTTTGCCATTATAATGGCAGTGTTATAGATTGTCATTCCAAATCCTCCTCCATACTGCAAGCCCGAGAGCCTGGAGCTTTTCCCCTCCCCCATAGTTAAACAACAACAACAACATCAGCGTCATAGGTTATATATATATCCGGGTCTTGCGTTTACCCGTAGTGCATTGCGATATTCAAGATGGATATTCAAGATCAAGATGCTGCGTGCGCCCTTGTGGACAGGACAGGTAATTTCCCTGGCAGTGGATCAAGGGGTCTTACTCCTATTGAGAGGAGTGGTCCCAATTGTATGACCATGCATTGTGGCCCTTCGGGGGCATGATGCATGTGTTTGAATTACCATGTGCTTCAGCCTTGGGGTTCAGGCGCATGTGTAATGTTATTGGGACAGCCTTGTTGACGTTGTGCCTTGGCCATGGGGTCAAGGTGCACGTCCGAGGCTGTTCAAATGTTTGACTTTTTACCTTTTTTCATCGTAAAAAAGGCAGGCCCTAGCGCGGGCCCTAAAAGTGCCCTTGTGGACAGGACAGGTAAATTCCCTGGCAGTGGATCAAGGGGTCTTACTCCTATTGAGAGGAGTGGTCCCAATTGTATGACCATGCATTGTGGCCCTTTGGGGGCATGATGCATGTGTTTGAATGACCATGTGCTTCAGCCTTGGGGTTGAGGCGCATGTGTAATGTTATTGGGACAGCCTTGTTGACGTTGTGCCTTGGCCATGGGGTCAAGGTGCACGTCCGAGGCTGTTCAAATGTTTGACTTTTTACCTTTTTTCATCGTAAAAAAGGCAGGCCCTAGCGCGGGCCCTAAAAGCGCGTGCGCCCTTGTGGATGGATGATAATTACGGTAGGACTAATAATCGTTATGTTATCGGTTAATTATTAAAGTAGGATTGTTATGCTTACGTATGTAGTATTATTATTAGTATTATTATGCTTGTTGTATGAAGCGACAGACTTAGTTATGCTTCTGTGTTGTTACACTTACAGGCTGTAGTGTACTGTTCTCGCTGAATAAAGCCTACGTTGTGTGACCCACAGAATCTTGTTTCTCACAGTCTGAGAGTCCTTTAGGTGCTTTTTGCAAACTCCAAGCGGGCTTTCATGTGTCTTTCACTGAGGAAAGGCTTCCGTCTGGCCACTCTACCATAAAGCCCAGATCGGTGGAGTGTTGCAGTGATGGTTGTCCATCTGGAAGTTTCTCCCATCTCCACACAGGTTCTCTGGAGCTCAGCCAGAGTGACCATCGGGTTCTTGATCACCTCTCTTACCAAGGCCCTTCTCCCCTGATTGCTCAGTTTGGCCGGGCGGCCAGCTCGAGGAAGAGTCCTGGTTGTTCCAAACTTCTTCCATTTAAGAATTATGGAGGTCACTGTGCTCTTGGGTACCTTCAATGCAGCAGAATTTTTTTTGTAGGCTTCCCCAGATCTGTGCCTCGACACAATCCTGTCTCTGAGCTCTGCAGGCAGTTCCTTCGACCTCATGGCTTGGTTTTTGCTCTGATCTGCATTGTCAGCTGTGAGACCTTATATAGACAGGTGTGTGCCTTTCCAAATCGTGTCCAATCAATTGAATTTACCACAGGTGGACTCCAATCAAGGTGTAGAAACATCTCAAAGATGATCAAGATAAAAGGGAGGCACCTGAGCTAGATTTCAAGTGTCATAGCAAAGGGTCTGAATACTTATGTCAATGTGATATTTCATTTTTTTTCTTTTTAATAAATTTGCAAAATTTTCTGAAGTCCTGTTTTCTCTGTCATTATGGGGTGTTGGGGTATTGAGTGTAGATTGATGAGGGAAAAATGAATTTAAACGATTTCAGCATAAGGCTGCAACATAACAAAATGTGAAAAAAGTGAAGGGGTCTGAATACTTTGTGAATGCACTGTATATATATACTGTATATATTGTCCTGTTCACAGCTGGTTACCACCGAGACCCGTGAATGGATGAGCTGAGTCAGGCTTATCTCTGAGGTGTTTCCAATTATGGTGGTTATGGTGCGCGCAGGATGGAAGAACCATGAAGCGCCTATTCTCACAGAACAGGGGTTTATTCCCGAACCCACGAATAAATGACACAACAAAAATGTAGCAATAATTATGTACAACAAAGCAAGGCATGGGAAGGGAATAAGGAAAATAAATACTGAGGGAATAAATTATACGTTGAGGATCCTCTCATATGGACACAAAAACACACACAGGGTGTAGTAAGAAAATAAAAAGAAAAGCTCTTGCACTCAGCTGACCCAATGGATATTATGGAAGGTCAGCAGTCATCGAAGTCCGAAGCCACGAACAAGAAGGAGGCCCGGAAAAAAATGGCGGCCAAACTATACACCGAAGGAGCCCAGGATCGAGGCGAGCAGGGAAGGCAGCCCTCTTTCTCTTCTGGGTCCAAAACTCTGCAATCCTTCGGTGTGGTAAATAAAGTCCTCCACTTAGGGAAGAAACACGGACACGTCCTGTAGCACACGGCGACAGCCCAGCACAAGCCGCCCCACGGTGACACACCACCACCGAATCTCTAACCTTCCTCTCCGCCTCCTCACAGTGCTCGCCCACCCACGCCATCGGGCCGCATCACTCGAGGTGGGGGGGGGGGGGGAAGTGGCTTGCTGGTCCCACCTCCTGCCCATCGAACCATTGTAACTCCGCCTCTCCGAGGTGTGTCTTTGCTCTATCGTGTCCCATGGAGCGTGAATATTGGCCAGCCGATGCTACACTTGGCTGGCTGATGTCATAATCGGTAGGAATGGCCACAGGGTATTACAGGGAGGGGAATTTAACCTTAAGCCCTAATAATAATTAACATGGCACAACTTAATTCCCCCCCTCCCCACCCCTTTCCCACCGTTTGGTGCACATTTAAACACAACCTTAACCTACATTTCCCCTACTTATTACATTGAAATGCGACTACAGGTCACATGGTCCATACTATTCCTATGCAATAATAATATACAGTGTATACCGGATGGCCCATTGCAGCTAACGCTTGCAAACTACTCAATTTAATCCATCTACTGAGCGACCCCTTCACCCATTCCCTTCTACCCCTTCATCCACTCCCACTTATTTCCTTTTCCCACTGCCTTCTTTACACCTTCACATACTTCCACTCAACCCAATCATTGACTTCCGTCAATCCTTCATATGTACAATATGTAGGTTAGTGTCAGTGCAAGCTGTGCACTTCCTGGAAGACTGTGCCATGAATGGATGTGGCGTTGTGATGGCTTTTTGTGCTCAGATTTGCAAGTCTATGTGAGCAGATGTCCAGCTCACTCGCTCGGATTGTTTGCAGCCGGAGGCCACATACAAAGGATGTCTCATTCTTAACTTCAGTCTTGGACCATGACTCTCTTACCCTGGTCTTTCTCACTCATCTCTCTCACACACAGTCATCTCTCTCACACACAGTCATCTCTCATTTACTAACATTTACTTCACAAACAATTCAACCAGACAAACAAAATATATAAAAAGAGGGAGTGGAAGACAAGATGGGGAGAGAAGGGGAAGCACACAAACACAACATTTGAGAGCAGGGAGATGTGTGGGAGGGAGAGGGCTTGGGGGGAGGAGGCGTGGGTTGTGGGTGGGGGTGGGGGGGGGTGGGAGAAGTATAAAACACAAGGACACCAAGGACTTCCAGGACAGAAGTTGGTATTTCAAAAAAGTGGAATTGGGGTGAAATTAGCGGGAGTAGAAAAGATCAAGGTTTTGGATGGGTGAAGATAAGAGATGGTGGTGAACAGCTGTTTTAAAGACCCGGAGGGTGGAGTGGGATTGAAGAGAGTGAGGGAGTTTGTTCCAGAGGCGGGAGAAAAGAGGAATGAAGGAGTGAAGGTGAGCAGAGTGTCTTGATTTTGGCAGTTTAACCATAAGAGGGTTGCAGGCAGATCTTGTGCGACCTGAAGGAATATTTGTGGGACAGAGCCCAGAGAGAGCTGGGGGGGCAAGGCCAGAGAGGAGTCGGTAGAAGACGGAAAGACCACTAACCTGCATGCGGTGAGTGAGTGAGAGGCCCTTGGAGTTAGCTTCATCGCAGGAGATTCCAATGATTCTGAATGCTTTGGTTTCAACAGCGTGAAGACCAGCTGGGTGTGAGACAGGAGCACCAGCCCAGAGGGGAGAGCAGTATTCCATTGAGCTGCGGATGAAAGCCTTGTATGTGGTGAGGAGCTCAGGTGTGCCAAGGAAGGACTTCACACGACGGACGATGCCCAGTCGGCGACTGGCTTTGGAGGCCAGATTTGAAATGTGGTTTTCCCAGGAAAGATCATGGCAGATAGTGAGACCCAAAAGCTTGAGTGACAGAACTTCTTGGAGAGGATTATTCAGAAAGTGGATTGGAGGGTTGTCCAGTCGGTCTTTTCGGAGAGACATAGTAAGAGTGTGAGATTTGTCAGGATTGAAAGACATGTTCCACTTGTTTTCCCAGTCTGTGACTTTGTCCAGTTCTGCAGAGAGTGAGGAGGCTGCAGACTGCCGATCTGAGGGATGAAGAATGGAGCAACAGAGAGTAGAGTCATCAGCAAAGAGATAGAGGGGATTTTCAAGAGAGTCAGAGAGATCATTGATGAAGACCAGAAAAAGCACAGGGCCCAGAACACTGCCTTGGGGAACTCCAGCCTGAACAGGAAGAGGAGATGAGAGAAACCCATTCAGGGCCACACATTGACTACGACCAGAGAGGAAGTCCGCCAGCCATGCGTGGAGATTTCCATGGATACCAAAGGAGGAGAGTTTGGTGAGCAGAGCGGGGTGCCAGACCGTATCGAAGGCACGTGAAATGTCAAGGGAGACAGCTCTAATTTCCTGTTTGGCGTTGAGGACCTCGATCCATTGTTGAGAAAGCAGAAGCAGCATGTCCAGAGTAGAGTGACCAGGTCTGAAACCAAATTGATGGTCAGAGATCAAGCCATTGGAGAAGAGGAAAGATTTCATATCTGAAGCAATGATGGATTCCATGACTTTGCTGATAATTGGGAGAAGGCTGATTGGTCTGGAGTTGCTGAGATCAGTTTTTGCACCTTTTTTGTGCAAAGCGGTGATGTTGGCAGATTTCCAAGCAGATGGCAGATGACCTTGAGCAAAAGAGAGGGTGAAGAGAACAGAGAGAGGGAGTGAAAGAGCGGAAGAACAGGATTTTAGGACCCGTGGGCTGATGCCGTCAGGTCCAGTTGCAGAATCAGAGTCGAGGGTTGACAGAAACTTTTCCACCTTGTCAGGAGGAAAGGACACAGAGTCCAGGAGCAGCTGGGTACGACTGGGTACGGTGGGTACAGAGAGGGATGGGTTTGGGACACAAGATTTCGAGGCAAACAGAGTTGAGGCATTCAGCTTTTTTACGTGCGGAGTCAGCCGTGTGGCCGTTTGAGGTGAGGGAGGGGATGGAGGGGGAACAAACACCAGAAACAGATTTGACCAGACGCCACCAGGATTTGGAAGAGGGAGACAGATAAGAGAGTTCGGTCCTGAGAACGGAGAGATATTGTTTCCTGGCTCTCCTGAGGGTGGACACACACTTGTTTCGGGCTTTGTGAAAGGAAATGAGATTTCCTTCCGTTGGATTTGCTTTCCAGGAGACGAAAGCAAGTTGTTTCTGGGCAATAGCCTCACCACAAGATTCCGTGTACCATGGATGGGAGGAAGGGTATGACAACTGAAGACGAGATGGGATAAATCTGTGCATGAGAGAGAGCAATTTACTTTGGAAGAATTCCCAGGATGAGTTGATGTCAGAGGCGGTAGAGATGGGAGACCAGTCCAGATGATTGATGGCTGCTTGAAGTCCGTGCCAGTTGGCCTGAGTGAAATGCCAGACTCGTCGACGCTGACTTTTAAATTCATGGCAAGTCCATTGGTTAACTTGGTTCAAAATCTAAAAGAGTTTCCATGTCTTTCAGAGTATTTTTCAGATAAAGATTTTCTAACACAAAAGGGAATTTACCCCTATGACTCTATGGACTCATTTGAGAGATTCAATGAAACACAACTTCCTTTAAAAGTAAATTTCTATAACAAATTAAACAACAGTCATATATCTGATAAAGATTATGTACACGCACAAAATGTTTGGGAAAAATATAACATCAAGAATCTTGGGGAGTATCATGATTTGTATCTCAAAACTGATGTGCTTTTATTGGCCGATGTATTTGAAGCCTTTAGATCTGTTTGTCGCACTGGATATGGATTGGATCCTGCTCACTACTACACAGCACCTGGATTGGCTTGGAGCGCGATGTTGAAATGACAAAACAAGTTTGGATTTGATAACCGATGTTGATATGCTTTTGATGATTGAAAAGGCAAAGAGAGGAGGAATTTCACAAGTCTGCTCGAGCAGATACGCAAAAGCAAATAACAAATATCTTCCAAATTATGATTCAACGAAAAAGAGTTCTTACTTGATGTACTATGACGCAAACAACCTGTATGGCTGGGCAATGTCTCAGGCTCTTCCTTATGGAAAACTTAGATGGGTAAAGGAAAAAGAGTACAAAAAGATTTTCCAAGATGTATGTATCTCTACACAAAAAGAATTGGATGATTCAAAGGTTGGTTATTATTTTGAGGTCGATTTAAAATATCCTGAAGAACTTCATATCAAACATAAAGATCTTCCATTGGCTTGTGAGAAAGAAAGTCCAAAGAAAGAATGGTTGAGTGATTATTATCACCGATCGTTTGATATAGGTGAATCAACAGAAAAATTATTTACCACATTATACAGTATAACAAGAAAAATTATGTTCTACACCAAAGAAATTTGCGACAATATTATCAAAAGGTCTAAGAGTATAGAAGATCCATAGGGTTATAAAGTTCAATCAAAGCCATTGGCTAAAGGAGTACATTGATTTTAATACACAAAGAAGAACAGAGTCAAAAACAGATTTTGAGAAAGACTTTTATAAATTGACTAGCAGAAGTACCCGGCATTGCCGGGCGGGGGAGGGGGGGGAGGGGAGGGGAGGGGAATGGGGGGGAGGGGGAGAGGGGAGAAGAGGGGGAGGGGGAGGGGGAGAGGGGAGAAGAGGGGGGGAGGGGAGAAGAGGGGGGGAGGGGAGAAGAGGGGGAGGGGGAGAGGGGAGAAGAGGGGGAGGGGGAGAGGGGAGAAGAGGGGGGGATGGGGAGGGGGAGAGGGAGAAGAGGGGGAGGGGGAGAGGGGAGAAGAGGGGGGGATGGGGAGGGTGAGGAATGGGAAGGGGTGGGAGGGGGAGGGTTAGGGTGGAGGGGAGGGGAATGGGGGAGGGGGAGGGGTAAGGGGGGAGGGGAATGGGGGAGGGGGAGGGGTAAGGGGGGGAGGGGGAGGGGAGGGGGGAAGGGGAGGGGGAGGGGGAGGGGAGGGGGAGGGGAGGGGGGAAGGGGAGGGGGAGGGGGAAGGGGAGGGGGTGGAGGGTGAGGGCTGGGAGGGGGATCGGGGGTAGGGGGAGGGTGAGGGATGGGAGGGGGGAGGGGGGAGGGTGAGGGATGGGAGGGGGTAGGAGGGGGAGAGGGGAGGGGTAGGAGGGGAGGGGCAGGGGTAGGAGGGGAGGGGGAGGGGTAGGGGGGAGGTTACATTACACCGATTTGCATTGAAAACTGCTGAAATATGTACGCAACTTCAACTTAGCACAGTTTAGTAAATACTCGAGATAAATCCATGCGGTAAAAGATTGCTGAGAGTTGCTAAGACCTTCGACTTAGAAATTCCACCTGGACACACTTCAGGGGGCACTTCAAAGGGGAGATGTGCTTATTCTTTCTAAAAAATATTTTTTAGGTACACACACCTTTAGGTACACACACACCTTTTTTTACTATTATATAAATGATAGAACCAAGTATCAACCAGACAAAGAGTGGAGGTGTCATCAACCTTGGTATACAAATGGAAACATAACGAATGTGAAAAATATCAAATAGGTATAATTGAAAAGGCAACTGGTAAAAAAGTTCACAAAACAAATAAGAGAATTAATTTAAATACCGGTGAGTTGGGTAAAAAGATGGAAATATTTTTGAGTGGACGGAAACTTTGATGGTTGTCAGGAAAATATATACTTTACTTAAAAAATGGTATGTGGCACTGGAGGCGCTCAAACAAGAACATTGAGGGAGGTTTATCATTTTATCTTAGCTCAGTTAAAATATCTTGATAAAGAACCAAACTCAAACATATACTTTGTTAATATATTAGATGGTGAAGGGAGTGGTAAGAGAATTAAATTATTTCCTACGCATAAACAAATATTTGTAGGATCTATGTTTGAGTGGGCTACTAGATGATCTGCCAGTGTATAAGGACCTGTGTGTGCTCAGTGTCAATAGTATGAGAAGGATCATAGGTTCATACGGCTAGAAGGATCATAGGTCCATAAGGGTAAATGTTAGGAGGTTCATAAGGGGGTACCAGTAATGGGGGTGTCAAGGGAAATGAGGAAAAGTGAGGGTGAGAGGAAAATTTCCATGTAAGTGAATGGAGATTTGGGGGTGTCCCAAGAACAACATTTATCATCTACTAAGGGGTGATGGGGAAGTTTTGGAGGGAAGGGGTGATGGGAAGTTTTGAAGGGAAGGGGTGATGGAGAAGATTTGGAGGGGAGGGGTTAGATTGGATTTTGAAAAGTGTACCATTAATGGGAAACGAACATTTATTGCAAAATGAGTTTCTTGAGACCTTCGAGTCAAAAATACGTTTGAGGACGGTGAAGGATGGGTGGATGTGCTGGAGAGTTTAGGGAATGTATGAAGGAGGTACGCGATGGAATTTTTTTTTGGAATGAATACATTTGGTGAGCAAGTCGAAAGCATCCTTTTATAGAAGAAGAAGAAGAAAAAGGTGTTATAGTATACGACAGAATACAGTTCTTCAGGGGACAGTTTAAAACTTTTTTAACAATGTGATCACGTGATCACGAACAACGTGGTCGAAGAACGAACGAACAAATAAGAACGAACAAACGGATAAGAACAGAGAAGGAAAAAAAAATTTGGTTTTTTTTTTTTTGAGTTGAGATTTTAAAACGAGGAAGTATGGGGTGAAAAGACCAGGAAAAACAGAGACCGAAAGTAATTGCAGCGCAATCGAAGAACCGCTGAGACAAAAAACAAAGCCTCAAGCCAAGGTCGGACATGGTAGCCTACTACACTAGGCCTCAGAATACGCGACACAAACTAACCGACGATTCTGTACACAGGTATGAAAAACCAACACCGAGAATTCTATTAAAGACACACCGCATAGGTACACACACCGAAAGAAAGATACAGTTTCGACAAAATCACAATTGTGAACAATTACTGAACTTCGAAAGCGTGCGCGCATGGACAGCTCTGAAGAGACGTGTACACCAGTAGGGGACTAACAAGAAGAAAAAGGACATAAAATGTCATAGCCCCTGCGGTTTTTGGTAGTTTTGCTGTACAGAGTTTAAAGGCCGTCAGTCGGCTATCTTTGGTCAGATTACAAAACAAATCTTCTGCATATGTACACTCTCATGTATTGTCCTTGTGCCAAGTTTGAACAAAATAAGTCCATGCATGTCTGAGAAGTGGTTGGGGACACGTTTAAGTAACAAAATGGCTGCCAGTCGGCCATCTTGGATCTGATCTCCAAAGAAAATGACGTGCATATGTAAGCCATCATTCATTATCTGTGCGCCAAGTTTGAAGAAGGCCGGTAAATGCATGTCCGAAAATGGTTGCGGTCGCGTTCAACATCGGGGTTTTTCGAACTATAGCATCGCCAGTCGGCCATCTTTGATTGCATCGTGAAACAAAATGAAGTGCATATGTACGTCACCATGTATTGTCTTTGTGCCAAGTATGAACAAAATCGGTCTATACATCTCCGAGATATGGTTGAAGACGTATGGATGCACGGACGGACGGATGGACGAGACCAAATTCACAAGCACGCAACGCACGGCACCCGTTTCGGACTCACTCCAATGGTGGCTAATACACCAGTGTCTCAATGCAATGTACTCACTTCTATGGTGACAGACAGCTTAGAGACCACAGTACTTCATAGTTCAAAAAAAATACTTACATTATTTGCTAACTGGTATCCCCACCCAGGTCATACTATCCTCATCAACTAAAGTATCAAACGAGCCCGGACGCCGCTGTTAGACTTTTGGTCTTGTTTAATTCAACTTGCATTTCCAACGGCGATTTTCTTTACTGTCAAACAATTTGGGATAACTCATGATAACAAAAGCCCTTTGCATTTTTAATGTTCACACGTGTTGTACAACTGCGTGGATTGTAAAGGCACCTTTAAATATTTAAATGATAACAAGAGGGTAAGACGAACATGTCACGCTCTTTCTTGGTCGGTTCCTTTAAAACAGTAAAATCGCTCGAGGTTTACAGAGAGGAAAATACATAAAATGTTTTTTTTAAAGTTTTTGGATTCACTTATTGTTCTATTTGCTTTCAAGACATTGGAGGACTCGGGAAGAAAGGGAGAAGAGAGGTGATGGGGGAGAGGGTGGAGGAGTTACTTTTGCCAATAATGAATATTGGAGTTGAGTTTGGTGTTCAAAATAAGTAAATATAATAATAATTTTTTTTAACTATCGCGATAGATCAACCGATATTCAATGGGGGTAGTTAAACTGATTTTGGTTTATGGATCAATCCACATGGAATCCCTATTATTTAAAAAAACAAGAGAGGAAAGTATGTTCCTTTAAAATACATTTGTTGAGAAACATAAAATGGAATGATTTTATGAAAAATGAACATATCAGAAAAATACTTGAACAAGGACAGATACATTCAAAGTACACCGCCCCCATGCCAAATAATTAAATATCCTACAGCGCGGCATTGCCGGGGCGCCTCCGGCGCCCGGCAATACCGCAGTGCAGCTCATTGAGGCTGCATTGGGAGGGAGAGGTGTACGCTAATTGATTGATTAATTGTATAATTAAAATCAATAAAAGATTATCACAAAATATTTTCTTAATCAATATTGGCTAATAGCATAACTAAACCACTAGTGCTTCATCCGAAGATGTATCTTTTAGAAAATTAATTAAATTAGTCATTAATAGAAAATTAAATAATGAATTGATTCATCAATAAATAATTAATCGATTAATCAATAAATAATTAATCGATTAAATGATTAATCAATAAATCAAAAATATCCTTGATAGCCACATCACTTGGTCACTCATGTCCAAATATTAGCTTCCCAGCTCAAAAGGTGCCTGAGATATTGGCCAAATGAGAAAGAAAATAAATAAATGATTAATAATGAAAATAAATAAATAATAATCATGAAAGAATCAAATTATTAATCAATTCGGTCACAGAACACATTAACCACCACCATTTCATAAGAATCTGTGACTGAAAAAAAGAAAAATTTTTTTAGTAATTAATCCATTAATTGATTAATCAATAAATCAAAAATATCCTTGATAGCCACATCACTTGGTCACTCATGTCCAAATATTAGCTTCCGAGCTCAAAAGGTGCCTGAGATATTGGCCAAATGAGAAAGAAAATAAATAAATGATTAATAATGAAAATAAATAAATAATAATCATGAAAAAATTAAATTATTAATCAATTCGTTTATAGAACACATAAACCACCACTATTTCATCAGAATCTGTAACTTAAAAAAAAAAAAACTTAGTCATTAATCGAATAATTAAATAATTAATCGATTAATTGATTAATTAATAAATCAAAAATAGCCTTTGCAGCCAAATCACCTGGTCATTGGCATGTCCAAATATCAGCTTCCTAACTCAAAAGGTGCCTGAGTTAATGGTCAGAAGAGAAAGGAAATTTGATTAATTAAATAAGTAATTAATTAATCGCTAATAATTAAATAACTCCTTAATTAACTGATTAATCAAAAAACAAAAAATATGCTTTTTGACAAAGGACTTGCTCACTATAGTGCCGAAATTTCAGCTTCCTAGCTCAAAGGATGGCTGAGATATCGTCCGGACAAACAAGCAAGAAAACAAACAAGAAAGAAAACAAACAAACGGAGTGAAAACTGAGTACTCCCTTTCAGCGTACATCACTTACGAGCCCCCTTCGGTGCCCAGCAATGACGATTTGCAATGCCTGGAGATGGCATAGGAAAGGTGCGGTGTACAACAAGTTCCAGTGAGTGTGACAATATTGAAATGTAGACTGAAATGGTTTAATATAATTATATCCTTGGTCTCCAGAACGTTTCGCTTTCTCGGTTTGAATCCGGCGAGTCGTGTTAAAACGAACGTGACCGTCACCCACCTCAAGTACTTCCTGGCGGATCCACGTCTGACGAGACTGCGTTACTGTGGAGATTGAAGTCCTCAAATGAGGTGAGTATCGCGTTGATGGTCGTCACGTGCCCGATCTTAACCTTTGGCCGAGCAACGAGAGTCACGTGACGCGTGCGTATCTAACAACGTTCACCGCAATCAACTGGCCTTTCACAGGATGATTCAACCACCACACGAAACTTCCAGAACAACCAGGATCCACCTGGAGACCCAGTCAGGTTTGTAAAGTGTATTGTACAGCAAGAAGAGCAGGAATACAAAAGAAGCAAAGGAGTTTAACAATGATTAAAACACATTACAGGGGCCCACAAACCAAACAAACGAACAGAACATGCTTAACTAAGAAAGCCCTTCAGGTCTTCACTCATACCACAGTAGATAGACTGGAGGAATTCACGAGACATGAAGAGAGTTGTTTGCAAACCCACAAAGTCAATTCAGGGTCGCTCTCCTTGTGTGGAAATCGTCCTGACACTTCGGTGAAAGCATAGAGGGCACGGCTGGACGGGCGGCGGAGTCTGATGGATGTGGCACGGCTTTCACTTTACCAGCTCGATCTTGGCAGCCTCCAAACATCATGTCTGACAAGTTTTCCACCCCGATTTTGGTTGCGCCCACCTCATACCCTCGCCCGCCAAGTCGCCGATGATGACTGGCGTCCTTCCCTCCCTTCCCTCTCCCCATTGCCCTGTAACTCGGCTGGTGGGTGGGCGAACACCTCCCCTGAGCTTTCACCCGATTTGCCAGGCGGTCCAGTCACAGAGACGCTTTGATGGTTTTCCCCGTTAAACTTGGTTAGTAAAAAAAAAAAAAAAATCCCGTTTCCCCGTTAAATGGACACGTGGACTGACGGACGGACAGCCAGATGGACAACCAAAAAACATAACGAAAACACAACTTTCCACCAGTATGCTGAAAAATTCATCCAGGCTGTAGTGTGGCACTTTGACATGACAACAAAACGAGTCCATGTGTTATATGACTGTTATATGGTATTTAGAACATTCCATCAAAGAACCAACTCAGCATAAACGCACAAAGCAAAGCAAGAAGACCCATTCACAAAATTATAGGCGATGGATCAGCTCCGCTTCCTCCTCCGTATGGGATAACATCCACACCTAAGGAGACAACAAAGCTAATCTTGCACAAAATCTGTCACGGAAAGTTCTAGCATGCAGAAAAGACCTAAGACCTGACCTGGAGCTGGTGGTCTCAGGTGGCCGAGATGAGGCCCTCTCCATAAAGACAGGAGCAGTTCTACACCTGACATGCAATCCTGAAGAGGCAGACACCAGACACCAGACTCGTCCACCATTGCAATGATGCGATTGAAGAAGGAGCCACATGGGTAGATGTTGTTTACCGGCATACAGATGTCTTCTTGCTTCCGTTATACATTTTTGGCCATCTTCTTATTATAATAGAGCAAACGTATATGGTTATGTATGTCGCTATGTATGTATGTTTATATGCGACGAAAACGTCTTCTTCTTCTTCAAATAAAATTACTACCCTCTTAATTAACCCTCTTAATTGCGTTAAGACTGCTGAGACCCCTCAGACCTTTGATGACCCTTTAATTCCCCAAAGACCCTTCAGACCACCAAGACCCCTTCAGACCAAAAATACCCTGAAGACCCCCAAAGACCCAAAATACTCTTCAAGGCCCTGAGGCTCAAAAAGACCCTGAATACCCAAAACACCCCAAAGACCCAAAACACCCCGAAGACCCAAAACACCCCGAAGACCCAAAACACCCCGAAGACCCAAAACACCCCGAAAACCCAAAACACCCCGAAGACCCAAAACACCCCGAAGACCCAAAACACACCGAAGACCCAAAACACACCGATGACCCAAAACACCCTGAAGACCCAAAACTCCCCGAAGACCCAAAACACCCCGAAGATCCAAAACACCCCGAAGACCCAAAATACCCTTAAAGGTCCAGAGGATCCAAAAGACCCAAATGGCCCTGAAGACCCAAAACACCATGAAACCCAAAAGACACCGAAATAGTCAAATATGCCCACCCCTCTGAAACGACGTGTGGTGAGGCACGCGGAGCGCACCGAGTCACGCTAGTAGCACTAATTGACAAGGCCCAGTCAAGGAAAAACTGCCATTTTTTCATGTCAAGGTTTTATTGGTGGTTCAATCATCCTGATCCTATATGCCCTTTGAAATTGGCTTGGGGTGACTCAGAATTTGGCCTCAAATCTAAAATGGGCTCCAAAATCCAAAATGGCCGCCAAAATCCAGGATGACTACCAAATGAACTGATACCGAATTTCTGGAGGTTCCCTTTGCCCCATCAATTAACTTTTTGTGTCTAATACGGGGTTTACATGATACCGGAAGCCGATTCTATGGTCTGGAATACTCATCTGAGCTTTATCATGTAAATATGCCAATTTAGCTCACAATTGGCAAAAAAAACATGCCAATGTTCAATTGAGGTATTCAAGTTTACCGCATTGTCTGGGAAGTTTTTCTGTCGCTGGGCCCTGACTACTTTATGTAATACACAGCTAAGATTGAACTTCAATTGGTGGGATAATGTTCATTCACTAATATCCAAATCACTGTCTGTCTGAGTCAGGTAAACAAGTGAAATTCTCTGTTACTGCCAGAATAGGGAGAACACTGCTCTGCATCAATGTCGCAAAAAGCCAGGTGTTGGCTTTATAGATAAGATGGCCGGCTGGCTTGAGATCTTAGGGTCCTGAGTTCGAGCTCCTATCAGGCCGTTGAATTAACACCACGTGGGTTGACTCATCCTGTCATCCTTCCGACGTAGGTAAAATGAGTACCAGCTGACTGGTAATGGGGGGGGGGGGGGGCACTGAATCTGAAGCACTGAATCTGTGGCATAGCCAAGCCCCCAGAAAATGATGAAGCCAATCAGTCACAGGCTGCTCACGAACCACCACCAACATGGTCTCTGTCATTTTCAGTAATGTCGGCCTCTCCAAGGCAGTCAGCTCGTTTGTCCTCACGATGGTTGGGCCTCATTTTTCTCTTCTTCTTTGGGCGCTCGGCCATTTCCTTCATATCTTCTGTATATACATCATAATTCGACATCACCTGCAAGGTATGATCAGCAATGCTTTGCCATATTTGATACTTTTCTGTATGAAATGCTTTCTGATTTTATCCATCGACCACATATCAAAGGAGATTAACAGCGTATCTATGTGGCCTCAAAACAGCACAGAAATAACTAAATGTTGTTGCCTCTAAATGTAATAGCTCCAATAAAGTATAGGATGTGAGTGTTTGATCGATTGTCTTATTGCATACATGTACAATCACCAATATTTGTTATTCTGATCAATATGTAATGCATGTTATTCAATACATGTGCCTCGTTTTATGATGAATATTGTTATGTCAGTTGGGTAGGCATTTATAGATTTAGGTAGATCTGCATAGGTAGGTGCTTCGTCTGTCGGGATAGGGAATCTCGATGCAATAAGTTCTGTTAGCCTGAATGTCGGATTAAGTGTGTACCTGTGATCATACGAGGATGATCCGGTGATAGGTATAACAGGGACTAAGCTAATTCCCCAGTGAGTCAAACCTCTGTGATTTATCCATAAATCTATTATCCATAAATAATATCCATAAATCCATAAATTATCCATAAATTATTATCCATAAATTATCCATAAATAATAATAATAATAAATTATCCATAAATCTATCCATAAATCTCTTATGGCAACACATACATTAGTTAGCCCCATTAGTGCACACATTAATTAATCCCCCGCCGCCATAAGGATCGACCGGAAAGACAAGCAGGACACGGCCGCGTACAACGGCGCCATGGCAAGCAGACATCGTGCAAGGCAGGCAATAGCCACGCCCAGAAGGACTCTTGATTGACAGGGGGGAGGGGCGAGCAACAACCAGAGCACCGATTGGAGAGTAGGGAGGGATGTGTGATTGGTCAGGGGAGGGGCAGAAAGAAGCTTCCCCATGATTGGGGGTAAGGAAGGTGAAGGAGCGACACACTGATTGGCCACCGACCGATGACACCACGGCTGAGTGCCGTCCACACGACAATATCAACGGGAAAAGGAATAAGTGATGGTGATGTTTTTTCACGTCAGAATTGCATTTGTAAGTTTACTCACAGCCACAATGTATCTGGCCACAGATGTATATGTATGTACATGTGTGTGTGTGTGTGTGTGTGTGTGTGTGTGTGTGTGTGTGTGTGTGTGTGTGTGTGTGTGTGTGTGTGTGTGTGTGTATGTATATATATATATATATATATATATATATACAGTCACGTGAAAAAGTAAGTACACCCCAGGTAAAGTTTTGAATTTTTCAACATATTTCAACATACAGCTATTTGATCTTCATTTCAACAATATTGATAGATAAAGGTGATATAATATAACAAATATCATGAAACATTTACATTTTGTAGTCCATTGTATAATTTTAATAAACATAAATGCAAATTTCGCATGTGGAAGAAGTAAGTACACCCCTACAATCCTACATTTATCACTACTTCAAATACCTAAAATTAGAATCAGATGCACCAGCTCAGGTGCAAATGATTAGAACATTTAGAACAACCAACTTGGAGGAACCTGTGTTATTTAAACGTCAGACATTTGGTTTGGTTTTCTCTTTGTTGTTGAAGTGTGCGGCATCACCATGCCTAGATCAAAAGAGCTCTCTGAGGCCTTCAGAAAGAAGGTTATAGATGCCTACGAGTCCGGGAAGGGATTTAAAAAGATCTGCAAACAATATGAAATCAATCATTCGACTGTCCGGAAGATCATCTACAAGTGGAGAAGATTCCAAACAACTACCAACTTGTTCAGGCCAGGCCGCTCAAGCAAGTTCAGCCCGAGAGCAGACCGCAAGATGCTGAAAGAAGTCTCTCAGAACCCCAGAATGTCATCACAGGACCTACAGGTAGCTCTTGCCACTGTTGATGTCAAAGTGTACGAGTCTACCATTAGAAAGAGGCTGCACAAATTTGATCTACATGGGAGGTGTGCCAGGAGGAAACCTTTGCTGTCCAGAAAGAACATCAGGGCAAGACTAAAGTTTGCCAATGAACACCTCGGCAAAGACCAGCACTTCTGGAACAATGTGCTCTGGACAGAGGAGTCAATGGTAGAGCTATTTGGCCACAGTACCAGAAGACATGTTTGGCGAAAATCAAAGACAGCATTTGACCACAAGAGCCTGATACCAACTGCAAAGCATTGTGATGGAAATATTATGGTTTGGGGCAGCTTTGCTGCATCACGGCCTGGGCAGCTCACCATCATAGAATCCACTATGAATTCTTCATTGTACCAGAGGGTGCTTGAGGATAATGTGAGGCCATCTGTCGGAAAGTTGAAGCTCAACCGAGGGTGGACCTTGCAACATGACAATGACCCTAAACATACCAGTAAATCCACCAAGAAATGGCTGAAAACAAAGAAATGGAGGGTTCTGGAATGGCCAAGTCAAAGCCCGGATCTAAATCCCATCGAGATGTTGTGGGGGGATTTGAAACGACCCGTGCATGCAAGAAACCCCTCAAACATCGCACAGCTGAAATAATTCTGCATGGAGGAGTGGGCAAAAATTTCTCCCAGTCAATGTCAGAGACTGGTAGACAGTTATAAGAAACGCTTACTTGAGGTTGTTTCTGCCAAAGGGGGCAATACCACCTATTAGAGCCAAGGGTGTACTTACTTTTTCCACATGCGAAATTTGCATTTATGTTTATTTAAATTATACAATGGATTCACAAAATGTAAATGTTTCATTATATTTGTTATATTATATCACCTTTATCTATCAATATTGTTGAAATGAAGATCAAATAGCTGTATGTTGAAATATGTTGAAAAAGTCAAAACTTTACATGGGGTGTACTTACTTTTTCACGTGACTGTATATATATATATATATATATATATCTACATATATATATATATATATATATATCTATATATATATAAATATATATATATATATATAATATATATATATATATATATATACTATAAATATTGTTGCGGATCTCAACGCCGGCCTTCTCCCCTTACCAAGGGGGGATTAGTCCCCTTGTCTTTGACTGACCAGGCGCGACCCGAGGCCTATGACGTCCTTTCCGGACAGCGCTAAATTGGGTTGTAGGACCAGATTCGCTATTACCTACGTATCTAGCGCTGCCCGAAACGAGGAGATAAGCTCGCACAAATCCGAGTGTGTTGGTGGATACGCCTTTCGGTAGCGAACACGTGATCCGAGCCGTTATCAATTACTAGACCCCGATCCAAGCGGTTCTATTCGTGCCACGCTTAACCCAATGGAGAAATCACAGAAGCGGTCGAATTGGGAAGAAAGAAAGAACAGAATTTATTCACACTATTTCCAATGATGAGACAGAAGAGACACAGTGCAGTCTTAATAACAGTCTTAACTTACTCCCAAGACAAACGGGCCCGTCTCACACACAGACACTCACACGGGGATTGCAGATGAAGGTCAGCACGTCCAGGGATGGATGGCACGTCCACGGATGGTCAGCTCTCTCCGGTCCCCAGCTCGTACCGCGAAGATGGATAGTAGAGACGGCAGAAGCTCTCCTGCGTTTCGTTGGCGCACACGGATAATACGGGGCGAACGGTAGGGTCTGGGCTCCGGCGGTTAATACTGGCGGCTATTGCCGCGTTCACTCGCGTGGCTGCGTACGTATAGGCGAACGTAACAATGCGTACGTAACAGTTCAATAGCCTCGAAGCGCTAAACATAATGAAGTGCTCTCAATGCGCTCCCAACCAGCCCTCTTCAATTCCTTCGAGCAAGTGCCTTTCCAACCAGTCCTCGGAGTCCTTTGACAAAGCGCAATTCCTTCAAGTCCTTTCTCTCGTGCAAGTCCTGGCAACGAGTCCTCCGGGTAGTCTTTCCCAACGCTTTGTCTTTCACTTCAGTCCTGCTCAAGGGCTTTGTGCAAAGGCTTTGATAGGTATGCCCCGCGAACCTTCTAGCATTTTCCAGACGCGCCTTACCATGCCCTATCACGCCATGCCCTTAGAGCCCTGGTTGGTTGGTGGCCCTTACCGTCATCGCCTCTGACGCGCTGCTTTGATGCCGCCCCACTCCGACCCCGTGCTCCTCCCTCTTAGGCCTACCTCGTGTTACTCGACTAGTTCGAGCGAACAAAGGGCAGCGAATGCTGCTGGCAGCCAACGCGTAACAAAACAGAGGATCAGCAAAATGGGGCGCGGGATTAATTATGCCATAGGTGGAATTGGAGGGTGGTGCAAAATGAAAGGGACCTAAACTTATGTCGTTACACAACGCAGGTATTACTAGGGGAAATGGCCTATACTCACACATACTATGACATAACTAATACTCTAAGTGGGCCTACGTGTTGCTCGTGGACTAACTATGGGGGGGCAACCCTTTAACCTTTAATGATGTCATATGTACAAATCTCAAAACCGTAGCAATATATAATATATATATATATATATATATATAATATATATATATATATATATATATATATTGGGGAGAGAAAGAGAGACAGTGCCTATAGAAAGTCTACACCCCTTTCAAAATTTTCACCTTTGTTGTCTTATAGCCTGGAATAAAAATGCATTAAACCAGCTTTTTCCACCTTTATTTACCACATCGTAACCTACAACTTCCAAGTGAAAAACAAATTCGACAAATTTCAGAAATATTGATTAAAAATACAAAACTAGATTATCTTTGTTGGATAAAGTGTCCAACCCTGATTTAAACCCCCTGCTTGGGGTACCCTCATCGGGCTTGGTTACTGTTAAATACTGGGGTAGTGAGTACCCTCATCGGGATTGGGATACTGGTTAGCATACTGGTGTACCCTCATCGGGTTTGGGATACTGTAGCATACCGGTGTACCGTCATCGGATTGGGATCTGTTAGCATACTG
This sequence comes from Myxine glutinosa, assembly GCF_964187855.1. NCBI lineage: Eukaryota > Metazoa > Chordata > Myxini > Myxiniformes > Myxinidae > Myxine > Myxine glutinosa. The sequence continues at coordinate 87,026,312 of NC_136272.1, read as the reverse complement.
GTGTACCCTCATCGGGTTTGGGATACTGTTAGCATATCGGTGTACCCTCATTGGGTTTGGGATACTGTTAGCATAATGGGGTACCCTCATCGGGTTTGGGATACTGTTAGCATACTGGTGTACCCTCATCGGGTTTGGGATGCTGTTAGCATACCGGTGTACCCTCATCGGGTTTGGGATACTGTTAGCATAATGGGGTACCCTCATCGGGTTTGGGATACTGTTAGCATACCGGTGTACCCTCATCGGGTTTGGGATACTGTTGGCATAATGGTGTACCCTCATCGGGTTTGGGATACTGTTAGCATGCTGTCAGTCCCTCCGAGAGACAGCACCGCCCCTGCGAAGCACCAGGGTGGCAGTTTAGAGTCTGGTCGGAAGCAAATAGACTCACTTGCCAATCCCAGTGCATTGTGTTTAAATGACTACAAGTGTCGTTAAACATGTTCGTTCCATACACGACATATAACATTTATATTCTCTGCAAAAGTATATATCGTTCCATACACGACATGCAACATTTATATGGAGTATCAACCCAAACAAAGCATCCCTTCAAATCCAGGACAAAGGCCTCCCATTAAATGTCATTGTGCGTTCACATTGTAAAGTAGGGACACGCGTGACGCGTGACATTTATGTGAACACATTGGGAAAGGGATGACAATAAGGACAAAAACAAAACGGCTGGTTGTTCGCGTGACACTGAAACAATCAAAACAGCAAATGAATCGCCTCCACAAGTGATCAACCATTTTGGAATGAATGAATGAACATACTTTTCAAACACACAATTGCTTTTTCATCGACTCAACGCCGTGAATATGTTCAGCAGAATATTTTGAAACATTCCCAGCAGTCTGGCTGCTGAGTCATATACAGTTCATGTAAGATGTGAACATTATGCCCAAATGATCTGCCTTCAGAATCTGAGCTTCGTTTAATACACAAGAGCTTTTGGAGCCATGATAGCTGCAGGCCTCAATTGGGATTCTGTTCTTGATGGGCATGTAGATGGGGCTCAGGCTTGATCCGCCGAATGACCTACTTCTGCATCCAAGTTCCTTGTGATACTGCATGGTGGTTGGTTCTGAGGCCACAGGTAACCTCTCACCACTCTATGGGTATCTCAAGGGGGAATCACTGGATATAAAACCTCTGTGAGGGTCTCAAAGTCATTGCAATGTGGGAGAGGAGTTGCTCTCATTGTCGGTGGTTCATCAAGTATACGGCGAGATTGTTGTTGCTCACTACTCTCATAGGCACATACAGTATATGCTGTGTGCCACTGCCATGTTCTCGTCTGTGGAATGAACAGTGGAGGCACCGAGCAGTTGCATATAGAGCCTCACTCTCCATAATTCCTCAAGCCGCCATAACATGGATCTGAACACATTTCTGAGAACTTATGAGGATGGTGATGCTGAGCCGCAGATCACAGAGTGACCACCATACAGAAAGAAGAAGACAACAATGACTCAATAAAACCCCCCAAAAAACCCTTATCCACTACCAACATGTGCCAACAAAACCAACAACGAGCAGGATCCTTAATTGTCCTTAGTCAATTAGTCATAAGGCCTTAGTCATACCACAGGAGACAGACAACAGAAAAGAGGCAGACAAGATAGAAATACCCCAGCTGGACACAGCAGGAACTGATGATGTAAAACATAACAGCCAAGGCAGTTGTGGCCTTGATGCAGGACGGTGGCCCCAGGCGCAGCCCTGTGTGAGTAGTGAGGAGAGGCGTAGCACAGCGTGGTAGTTTGAGCAGATCCCAGAGGCTTTCCCAGAGATTGGTTCCGGGCACCTTCTGACGTCCACCCATTGCACGCACCTTTATAATGTCAGGCTCCCACCTCTAGCTGTAGTGTGCTTTGCCCCTGCACTCTCGCTCGCTATTGGGCAAGGGCCCCATTTAATGGGCGGAAGACAACCCTACTCCTACTTGTAAGACGATCCTCCCCCATGCCCTGGGCCTGCTGGAATGTAGCTTTCCCACCTAAACTGGGGCTAATGGCCTATGCAGACACTTTTACAGAAAGATGATTGAAGACAGATTACAGAGGGTAGAACATTAGGTGAAATGGCACTCTTCGACTTTGCGACGTCAACTGAGATGCCTCTGCCCACATTATTACATACTTGTAGCAAGCTTGATTTAAATCCCTTGAACAGTTCGCAAGGATCACATTTTTACCTGACATTACCTCTGACCTCTGACACCAAAATCTAGTCTTTGCTTCATAATTATATGCTGTTACGTTTATGGGGGTAGCTCATGAAATACCTTAGTCCAGGTAGAATGTATAGGGTAGTTTGGTCCGTATGTTGCGTAGCCACTTCACTGTAACTAAGTATGGTCGGATGTCGCATAAGTGTATATTTGTCTCCATGTGAGGGGTGGAGCTATGCTAATTAGTTAGGGTATAAGGTAACTTTCGCTGTATGTAGTTGCCTCTGTGGTTTTCCCGTTGTTCCTTATGACACTTGCAGCCACAACACCAGCCATGCATTCCACACCTACACTAAATAACATGATCGCCGACCGGAGCCAAACACTACCACTGACGCCACCAGTCGAGTCATCGCGAGGGGTGGCAAGAGGGGTCGTGAGGCCCCGCCCCAAAAGGTGATGATTGGTCATGGCCATGGCCTGTTGCAATGGCTCTCGTTGATTGGCGTGCGCGTGACATCATCATAGAACATTCCAGGACGAGGATCAAAAAGGCGAAGCGACCGCCAATTTTCTCTCTCTCGTTCTGGGCTTGGTCGCAAGCGGTTGCATCCATGCTCTCTGTCTGTTCCTGGCTGCGATGGAAGGCGGCCGCATCCTTCTCTCTGAACCCAGTGGTGCTGGTTTCGTGACGGCTGTGCTCCGTGACGTGTGCACCTGAGAGACCACGGCGCTTTGTGGAGTGTGGGACGGCGGAGGAGAGAGCTTTGGCTGCCTCGCGCAGGCGGCTGGCTACGGCACGAGTTCGCGCCATTGTGTTTTTTCCCGCGCAAGGACTCGGGGACCCGTGCGATGGCCGACAGGGTTCGAGGGCTGCTTAGGGAGACCAGAGCCGAGTACTAACAACCGCTATGCACCACATTTATTTTTACTTTCGTTTATTTCTCCCTGTGTCTGTATTTGAGTCCGTCTGGAGACGTCTGAATATAGGATTTAGTTTTACCGCACATTCTTTGTTATCCTGGCATTTATTTTTATTAAACTCATTATTTGTTACATTTTGAATCCCTTGTGTTCCGTCCTGTTTATTTGTTGGTGGTTCGGAAAACCCGCTTCGCGTCCGCCCATGCAGGTAAGCCTTGTGACCCTCCATCCCCGCGCATGTAAAAAAAAGCCACCATAGTTTGGGTACACCTCAGAGTTAAAGCTCGATTGGCCATCAGTCATTCAGGGGTGTTAATCCCGGTGAACACGACAACTGTTGTCAAGGAGTGGGATACGAACCCTCCGAAAGAAAAAAACTGGTGTCAGGTAGTGCGAGTGCAACACCTGCTGAGTGCAAATCGCACTCAGCATTTGGATTCTAAATTTAATAATCGTCTCTCTCTCTCTTTCTCTCTCTGAGGGAAGATAGATTGTAGTACAGGGGTGTTCAAATTTTATCGTCAATTGGGGTGCGGAAGCACAACATCACACTCTCGAAAATTTAATATATATATATATATATATATATATATATATATATATATATATATATATATATATATATATATATATATATATATATATATATATATATATATATATATATATATATATATATATATATATATATATATATATATATATATATATATATATATATATATATATATATATATATATATATATATATATATATATATATATATATATATATATATATTTTATTTTTTTATATAGCCTGGTGTTGGCTTAGCGGTTAGGATGCTGGCTTGGGATCCTAGGATCCTGGGTTCGAATCCTGGTCAATCGCTGAATTAATGCCAGGGGGGTTGACTCAGCCTGTCATCCTTCTGAGGTTGGCAAATTGAGTACCAGCTTGCTGGAATGAATGATCACGGTGTGTACCCCAATTTAGAATAGGTACACCATATCCCTGCGCATCATAAGAGCATGACCAAGGGTTGGCGTCAGGAAGGGCATCCGGCCATAAAAACATTGCCTCAAACAGGGAACCATGATTGTCATGGGGCCCTCCATGACAATTGCGCTCAGCAAGGCTAACCCCTGCTCTAGCGGGGAAAAATGGCCTTAAAACGATCATTCATTCATTCATTTTCATATATTTTATTTTTTTGCTGAGGTAAAGCACGCGCGTGCGGGAACTGCTGGTCAGCACGTAATGGCGTCCGTGAACGACATGGCCGAGTGGATGGAGGGCTCTGAGGAGCTTGGAAGTGAGCCCGGGATAGAAGGATTAGAGGTAGTGTTGGAGCTTCCCCCGTCCCGAGCATTAGTCCACCCCCCTCTCCTACGAGGGAGCCGGGGACAATGGGAACAGGCCCGATGGATTTTCAGGCCCTGGTCAGATTGATAGAAGGAATGAACGCACGAATGAGCGATGATATGAAGGGAATGGGTGAAGAATTGAAAGGGGAAATGAATGGATTCAAGGGGGAATTGAGGGGACAAATTAAGGGACTGGAAAACAAGATTGATGGATTGAAGGGAGAATTGGAGGGACAAATTGATGGATTAAAGGGAGAATTGAGGAGACAAATTAATGGAATGGTAAACAAATTCGATGAAATGGAGGGGAAAATGGAGGAAATAACACAGGAACTGGGGAACAAATTGATAAAATAGAGGGGAGGGACAATGGATAATAATTAATCAAATTCAGGACAGACTGGGGGAATTCGAGGCAAAAGTCGAGATTAAATTTGGGCCACAGGAGAAGGAATGGGCATTAGAATTTGATTCAAAACCGGAAGAGATGGCATTGAAAATCGAAGAGGGTGAAACCTAAGCTGATAAAGTTGGGACACAGGAGAGGGAATGTTCAAAAGTAAAGAGGGAATGTTCGGAAGTATATGGGGAATGTTTGTTAAATTAAAACCTGGAAGGCTGTCGGATCTGCATGGATGCCAGAATGCACCAGCAGGGGGAGGAATTGGAATTTTTGCATCACCAGGGCAGTGGTCTGTCCCTTGTGGTCTGTCCTGTTTATTTGTTGGTGGTTCGGAAAACCCGCTTCGTGTCCGGCCATGCAGGTAAGCCTTGTGACCCTCCTTGTGACCCTTGCGCATGTAAAAGAAGCCGCCATAGTTTGGGTACGCCTCGGAGTTAAAGCTCGATTGGCCATCTGTCACCCAGGGATGTTATTCCCAGTTAACACGACAATACTTACACCAAGTTTGGTCAAAATCCCATCATTAGTTCACAAGTTTGTGCAGTAACAGAATTATTACCTAACGGGACCTTTCACCTTTTGACACCATAATCTAATCAGTTCCTCTTTGTATTATTATACATGTACCAAGTTTGACTTGGATCCCTTCAGCCATTCTTAAGTAATGAAAACTTATCATGGGCGGACAGACGGACAACCAAAAAACATGCCTCCAGCGAGTTTGTCAGCATGTAAAGGATATTAAAATGATGGCGGTTTTTAGACACACATTAGGGAGAGTACACGTCATCTGTCTATACATAAGGATACGTGTAGTTAATATGAACATTAATTACCTCACACTTACTTTAAGACATCCATCAAGGAGCTAACTAAACCATACTAATCAGTGTTAACCCCAAGGAGTCATTTCCACAGCAATATCATTACATCTTCAACACCTGAAAGACAATGCCTCCTACTGGCACTGCACAAGACAGCAGTTGCAGTCCAATTATTCTGTTAATTTAACTTGAGTCCTCAACAGCCCTTATAATACAATTGCAAAGTCTCCAGCAACACACAAACAAACACTATCGGATGCTTTCAAATTTGTAGCTGTGGACCATGGCGAGTGTTTTACGATACATAGATTTAAACCTGGACTTCAGAGATGGCAGATAAAGTAGTCAGGTTCACTATGTTAACAAATATAATTTCGTTCAAAATTTTGGTAGATTAGCAAAACTATACATTTTTGGAATATTCAGAGCATGAGGAATCCAAAAATTAATGTTTACATTTGCGTAGACACCTTTGCGAAAATGACACTCAGGACAGTGATGAAGATAGTCAGGTTTTTTTTTTTTTGTATTTTTTTTTTTTTGTATACAAGATCGAGGCTCGTGAAGGAGCGAACATTTATCACACAGAAAGACAAACCGACAAACCGACACATAACCGACACATAAAACAAAAAGCATCGGGAGCCGTAGACAAGATGGGGAGAGAGGGGGAAGGACACAAACACAACATTTGAGAGCAGGAACCGAGAGACATGGAGACATCGAGAGATCTGTGGGAGGGTTCACTATGTTAACAAATATAATTTCTTTCAAAATTTTGGGATTAGCAAACCTGTACATTTTTGGAATCTTCAGAGCATGGAGAATCTGAAAATCAATGTTGGCATTTGCACAGACACCTGCATGGCCGCCATTTTGGATTTTGAAAATGGCCGCCATAAAATACATATTTTGCGCGATCTCGGCTTCTAGTCAACCTAGAGACTTAATTAAATATGCGAATCCTATGTTTTCTGGGTCAAGGAATCCAATAAAGGCCTCAAAATAGTGCTCAGGATTATAGAAAAGCAACAAACAAAGGTAATTGAAAACCATTGTCTTGATATTTGTGATTTAGGAGTCGCGAAAGGCGAGAGAACGAGGCCATTCGTAGGGTTCGAAGATGGTTTATTGTAACAGCAAGATCCAGCACACTAAACTCGAACGGAAGTCGGCACGCTTATATAAAGCCAAAAGCCCTCTTCGGAAGGCGTGGCTCCGGCAACCGCGCATGCGTCACGTCCGCACAACCACAAGTCCAACAGGCCCGTGCACGTGTATTATGCCCAAATAAGGTAATCACATAAGGTAACCGCCACATGCGGTTACCTGCACATAAGGTAACCGCCACAGTGATATAACTGTATTACATAATACATGATATTGTAAGTCCTTTGAAGTTATAGGTATGGATTTATAAAGCAAGAAAGCAGCCTTGTTAGTATCAGATTGAACTACAAGTCCTATACACAGGATCTACGAGGTCTACACCGTTCAGGAATATGCTTTTACAGATCTTCATCACTGTCCTGAGTGTCATTTTCGCAAAGGTGTCTACGCAAATGTAAACATTAATTTTTGGATTCCTCATGCTCTGAATATTCCAAAAATGTATAGTTTTGCTAATCTACCAAAATTTTGAACGAAAAAACATAGTGAACCTGACTAAAGGGTCTTCAAGCATCCTGGAGACCAGGACATACCAATACCACATTATCAATAAATGGGTTTTTTGAACTCTCCATGAAATAACTGAGCTCATTACCACTTGGGAATATGTTCGTTATATTCTACCCACATATTTATGATACGGCTTTGTTTCTGCCCACCACTGCATTCCAGTTACCTTGTCTCGAGGGTGGTCGAAAAGTTCCTGTGCACCTGCACATATCAATTAATGTTTTTCTATTCCCACAGGATTGATTAAGTCGCAGATGAAAATGGCTCTGATTCTTGAAGGAAGGACATTCTTAGTGGAATTTGTTATTATTTGTGGGGAGCACTAAAAGGTGAAGTGCACAAAAATAATCCTCACACTCTCGCTGAACTCAGGGAAGCCATCATCAGTGTCATAAACAATATCTTGCAACTTGAAATGGCCTATGTTTTTCGGAACAAAACAAAAGACAAGTTTTGATATATGTCTGCAAGTTCCTGGAGACTATTTCCAACATCTCCTGTAAGCAGAACAAGCTAAACTAGAAAGCATCTGAAAATGCAAAGACAATCCACTTTGTATGCTAAACATGATGAAAACAGCTGAAAAAGAATACGAAAAAAAAGACAATTTCAGGTGACCTTGACCTTTTGACCTCAAAAGCAATAGGTTTCAGTGACCCAATATTTCAACACAATCCTGCTCAAATTTCAAAGTCAATCGGATTAAAATTGACGATTTTATGCATTCTTGACCTTTGACCTTTTGATCTAAAAAGACAATTGCCTTCTAGCTTTTGATTGGTAAACCAATTCAGTGACCCAATATGCAACCTCTTAAAATTTCAGGTCAATTGGATGTAAATTGATGATTTTATATGCTGACCTTTGACCTCTTGACCAAATTATTAATTTGTCTTCTCAATCTAAATATATAAAACAGTTTGTGTGTGTGTGTGTGTGTAATGTTACCGATAGACTCCTAAACGGAGAGGCTTACGTACTTGATATTTGGCACAGACATGGCCATTGAGCCTGGGAAGAACATGGCCAACCTAAAAATTTATTTCATAATATTTTTTTACCATATTTTTACCTCAGCGCATTTCAGCGAGGAATATCATGACCGGAATCTGACGGGTAGCAGAGCAGCGCGCTGATTCGCTCAGAGCGATCACGTGATGTTCCTTGCCGCCATTAACTCAGTTACGCGTTCACACGTATTTCAGAGCGAAAAGCGATTGCGTTTTTGCCGGGTACTTCTGCATGATTTAGCATGATTTAGCATAGATAGTAGCATGTTTCACATAGATTTTTTTTCAGCGAGCAGAAGTACCCGGCATTGTACGAATAATATATAGATAGTGCCGTGTAGGGCGGAGTGATGCCGCTGTGGGAGGGACCGAGCAAGGTCGCTGTGGGCGGGACCGAGCGAGGTCGCTGTGGGCGGGGCCGGGCGAGGTCGCTGTGGGCGGGACCGAGCGAGGTCGCTGTGGGCAGGACCGAGCGAGGTCGCTGTGGACGGGGCCGAGCGAGGCAGCTATGAGCGGGGCCAAGAGAGGTCGCTGTGGGCGGGGCCGAGCGAGGTCTGCGTTAGTGCGTTGCCGTTGCCTGGTGTAAAAAGATGGTGCTTGATGCTCCCCCTCCCCCTCCCCCCTCCCACCCCTCTCCTCTCCTATCCCTCCCCCTCCCCCCTCTTCTCTCTCACGTTTATAGACGGAATGCCGGGTACTTCCCCCCCCCTCTTCTCCCCTCCCCCCCCCGTTCCCCTCCCCTCCTCTTCCCCCCTCCCCTCCCCTCCCCCGCCCAGCAATGCCGGGTACTTCTGCGAGTATCTTATAATGTAGAAAACGTAAATGGTTATGTATGTACAGTCACGTGAAAAAGTAAGTACACCCCATGTAAAGTTTTGACTTTTTTAACATATTTCAACATACAGCTATTTGATCTTCATTTCAACAATATTTGTAGATAAAGGTGATGTAATAGAACAAATATCATGAAACATTTACATTTTGTAGTCCATTGTATAATTTAAATAAACATAAATGCACATTTCGCATGTGGAAAAAGTAAGTACACCCCGACATTTATCACTACAAATACCTAAAATTAGAATCAGGTGCACCAGCTCAGGTGCAAATGATTAGAACATCGTTAGAGAGGATCTTGGAGGAACCTGTCTTATTTAAACCTCAGACATTTCGTTTGGTTTGCTCTTTGTTGTTGAAGTGTGCGGCGTCACCATGCCTAGATCAAAAGAGCTCTCTGAGGCCTTCAGAAAGAAGGTTATAGATGCCTACGAGTCTGGGACGGGATTTAAAAAGACCTCCAAACAATTTGAAATCAATCATTCGACTGTCCGGAAGATCATCTACAAGTGGAGAAGATACCAAACAACTGCCAACTTGTTCAGGCCAGGCCGCCCCAGCATGTTCAGCCCGAGAGCAGACCGCAAGATGCGGAAAGAAGTCTCTAAGAACCCCAGAATGTCATCACGGGACCTACAGGTAGCTCTTGCCACTGTTGATGTCAAAGTGCACGAGTCTACCATTAGAAAGAGGCTGCACAAATTTGATCTACATGGGAGGTGTGCCAGGAGGAAACCTTTGCTGTTCAGAAAGAACATCAGGGCAAGACTAAAGTTTACCAATGAACACCGAGGCAAAGACCAGCACTTATGGAACAATGGGCTCTGGACAGATGAGTCAAAGGTAGAGCTATTTGGCCACAGCACCAGAAGACATGTTTGGCGAAAACCAAAGACAGCATTTGACCACAAGAACCTGATACCAACTGTAAAGCATGGTGGTGGAAATATTATGGTTTGGGGCAGCTTTGCTGCATCAGGGCCTGGGCAGCTTTGCTGCATCAAGGCCTGGGCAGCTCACCATCATAGAATCACTATTAATTCTTCATTGTACCAGAGGGTGCTTGAAGACAATGTGAGGCCATCTGTCGGAAAGTTGAAGCTCAACCGAAGGTGGACCTTGCAACATGACAATGACCCTAAACATACCAGTAAATCCACCAAGGAATGGCTGAAAAGAAAGAAATGGAGGGTTCTGGAATGGCCAAGTCAAAGTCCGGATCGAAATCCCATCGAGATGTTGTGGGGGGATTTGAAACGACCTGTGCATGCAATTGTGCATGCTGTGCAACAATTTTTTGTTGAAGAAATTATTGCAAAGTCAATTTTTCATTGTTTTTTGTTCAATTAGATCACCTTTATCTATAGATACTGTTTAAATGAAGATCAAATATTGATATGTCCACATATGTTAAAAAGATTTTAAAAACATTTCATGGGGTGTACTTACTTTTTCCATAAGCAAAATTTGCATTTGTTTATTTAAATTATACAATGGACTACAAAATGTAAATGTTTCATGATATTTGTTATATTATATCACTTTTATCTATCAATATTGTTGAAATGAAGATCAAATAGCTGTATGTTGAAAAAGTCAAAACTTAATAACATGGGGTGTACTTACTTTTTCACGTGACTGTATGTACTATGCATGTATATTTGTGACTCAAACGTCTTCTTCAAACATATCAAACTTCAAACATAAAACCGAAAAATACGGTCGTGAGGCGGTGAGGCGGTGAGTGGTGAAGCTGTGTGACCATATAATCTATTAATTAGGTATTGGTTGAACATCAGTTGCATCCTGTCTGTTAATTACATACTGTTGGAATATACCTTTCAACCCTTTAGACTGCTGAGACCCCTTAGACCTTTGAAGACTCTTTAAGCTCCCCACAACCCTGAAGACCCAAAAGGACCCCAAAGACCTCAAGGACCCACAATATCCCCAAAGAACCTTGAAGACCCAGATGAGGACCTAAAAGATCCGTAAGACCCTAAAGACCTGTAAGATGCTTTTGATCCATTCAACCAGCTTGGACCATTGACCATTTAGAGCTTTGGACCACTTGGACCTTTTTAGATTACAAATAAGTAATATCACCAATGTTACAAATATATTTGTACAAAATAAATGTTTGTATTATGATCGCTGTAAATCATGACAACACAGAAACTCAGGTACAGTCATTATGCTCAGTTAAAACAAGTCCGTGCCTCTGACAGTCCCTTCAGAAAATATTTGCACCCATTAACTGTTTCACATTTTGTTGTGCTGCAGCGATTACAGCTTCGAGTCTTCTTGGGTATGTCTGTATCAGCTTGGCACATCTGGATTTGGGGAGTTTCTCGCATTTCTTCCTTGCAGATTTGTTCAAGCTTTGTGAAGTTGGATGGGGAGCATCGGTGAACATTAATCTTCAAATCTTTTGACAGATTCTCAGTAGTATTCAAGTCTGGGCTTTGGCTGGGCCCCTCAAGGACTTTCACATTCTTGTTCTGAAGCAATTCCAGTGTTGCTTTGGCTGTATGCTTGGGGTCATTGTCCTGTTGGAATGCATATCATTGCCACAGTCAAAGGTCTTTTGCATTCTGAAGCAGATTCTCCTGAAGGATTTACTTGTATTTGGCTCCATTAATTGTTCCCTTTATCCTTACAAGTCTCCAAGTCCCTGCCGCTGAAAAGCATCCCCATAGCATGATGCTGCCACCACCATACTTCACGGTAGGGATGGTGTTAGATGGGTGATGAGCTGTGCTTGGTTTCCATCAGAAGTACTGCTATGCATTCAGGCCAAAGAGTTCATTTTTTGTCTCATCAGTACACAGAATATTTTGCTTCATGCTCTGAGACTTTCATGTGCCTTTTTGCATACTCCAGGCATGCTGTCATGTGCCTTTTTCTCAGGAGGAATTGGCCTCAGGTCTCTGGAGCATCGTTTTGGACTCCAAGTTGTGGAGACATCTCAAAGATAATCAAAGGAAATTGGATGCACCTGTGTTCAATTTGGAGTGTCATAGCAATGGGGTTGAATACTTATTGACTCAAGACATTTCAGCTTTTCATTTTTGATTTGTAAAAACCTGTATTAAAAAAATTCCACTTTGACATTATGGGGTATTATATGTAGATGAGTGACCAAAAAAAAACAATTCAATTTAATCCTTTTAAAATTCAAGTTGTAACAACAAATGTCAAAAAAAATCAAGGGGTGTGAATACTTTCTGAAGGCACTGCATATACAGACAGAAGTGATTGCAAACTCCCACTGTGCGGGGACAGGCTCGTAAACTGCATTGCATGTGCATGTGCACATGGATTTGTCGATTATCCTGTATAATTCGACAAGGCATGTCCACAGTGAGAGAGTTAAATGATGTTTTGTCGAAACAGATGGTATTAAAATCCTTCCATGGCCTCCGATATTTCCAGATTGATTCTTAGTGGACAATGGGATGCCCTGTGTGGAGAAGTTCAACATCGCCAAATGCCGGACAAGTTGACAGTTTAAGTGGTTGAAGAATGACACCAAATTCCATTGGAAAGTCTTCAAGACCATTCTGCTGTACACGAAATAACTCCAATCCTTTATTGATGGACCAAAACACGGTATTAAAAAAGCTGTCTACTTGGGTTAGAAATACTTTTTATAATGCCATACAAAAGTATTTAAAGAAATAAATCTTCATACATTCTAGTTTGTCCCTCTACCCACCCTGCTGCTGTTGTCTCTCCCTTCACCCACCTATTTCTACTGTTCTTTTCACTCTATTATGTCCTGGTCTGTTCTCTAGCTCCTCCATGAGCCTGTACTGTTCAAAATCCAAAGGAAGAATAGGCTACAAACTTATGACGGATCCATTGATGCCCCTGTGCTCCAATCTCCCCACCTCCACAATCAAATTGAGTAGAGGGTAGAATGGGTTCATATCATACATGCATTGTATGAAAGATCGAATTTAGTGTGTATTAAACACAGAAATGATGGTCAAACGGCCTCCTATGGTCTCCAATTTCCTGCAATTTGTACTTTTTTTTTTTGTATACTGAATCGAGGCTCGTGAAAGAGCTAACATTTACTTCACAAACAAATCAACCAGACAAACAAAATATATAAAAAGAGGGAGCGGAAAACAAGATGGGGAGAGAAGGGGAAGCACACAAACACAACATTTGAGAGCAAGGAGATGTGTGGAAGGGAGAGGACTTGGGGGGAGGAGGCGTGGGAAGGGGGGGGGGGGTGGAGGGAGAAGTATAAAACACAAGGACACCAAGGACTTCCAGGACAGAAGTTGGTATTTCAAAAAAGTTGAATTGGGGTGAAATTAGCGGGGGTAGAAAAGATCAAGGTTTTGGATGGGGGAAGATAAGAGATGGTGGTGAACAGCAGTTTTAAAGACCTGGAGGGTGGAGTGGGATTGAAGAGAGTGAGGGAGTTTGTTCCAGAGGCGGGAGAAGAGAGGAATGAAGGAGTGAAGGTGAGCAGAGAGTCTTGATTTTGGCAGTTTGACCATAAGAGGGTTGCAGGCAGATCTTGTGCGACCTGTAGGAATATTTGCGGGACAGAGCCCAGAGAGAGCTGGGGGGGCAAGGCCAGAGAGGAGTCGGTAGAAGATGGAAAGACCACCAACCTGCCTGTGGTGAGTGAGTGAGTGAGTGAGAGGCCCTTGGAGTTAGCTTCATCGTGGGAGATTCCAATGATTCTGAATGCTTTGGTTTCAACAGCGTGAAGACGAGCTAGGTGTGAGGCAGGAGCACCAGCCCAGAGGGGAGAGCAGTATTCCATTGAGCTGCGGATGAAAGCCTTGTATGTGGTGAGGAGCTCAGGTGTGCCAAGGAAGGACTTTGCACGACGGAGGATGCCCAGTCGGCGACTGGCTTTGGAGGCCAGATTTGAAATGTGGTTTTCCCAGGAAAGATCATGGCAGATAGTGAGACCCAAAAGCTTGAGTGACAGAACTTCTTGGAGAGGATTATTCAGAAATTGGCTGGGAGGGTTGTCCAGTCGGTCTTTTCGGAGAGACATCGTAAGAGTGTGAGATTTGTCAGGATTGAAAGACATGTTCCACTTGTTTGCCCAGTCTGTGATTTTGTCCAGGTCTGCAGAGAGTGAGGAGGCAGCAGACTGCAGATCTGAGGGATGAAGAATGGAGCGACAGAGAGTAGAGTCATCAGCAAAGAGATACAGAGGATTTTCAAGAGAGTCAGAGAGATCATTGATGAAGACCAGAAAAAGCACAGGGCCCAGAACACTGCCTTGTGGAACTCCAGCCTGAACAGGAAGAGGAGATGAGAGAAACCCATTCAGGGCCACACGTTGACTACGACTAGAGAGGAAGTCCGCCAGCCATGCGTGGAGATTTCCATTGATACCAAAAGAGGAGAGTTTGGTGAGCAGAGCGGGGTGCCAGACCGTATCGAAGGCACGTGATATCGTATGTCAAGGGAGACTGCTCTAATTTCCTGTTTGGCATTGAGGACCTCCATCCATTGTTGAGAAAGCAGAAGCAGCATGTCCAGAGTAGAGTGTCCAGGTCTGAAACCAAATTGATGATCAGAGATCAAGCCATTGGAGAAGAGGAAAGATTTCATATCTGAAGCAATGATGGATTCCATGACTTTGCTGATAATTGGGAGAAGGCTGATTGGTCTGTAGTTGCTGGGATCTGTTTTTGCACCTTTTTTGTGCAAAGCGGTGATGTTGGCAGATTTCCAAGCAGATGGAAGATGACCTTGAGCAAAAGAGAGGGTGAAGAGAACAGAGAGAGGGAGTGAAAGAGCGGAAGAACAGGATTTTAGGACCCGTGGGCTGATGCCGTCAGGTCCAGTTGCAGAATCCGAGTCGAGGGTTGACAGAAACTTTTAGACCTTGTCAGGAGGAAAGGACACAGAGTCCAGGAGCAGCTGGGTACGACTGGGTATGGTGGGTACAGAGAGGGATGGGTTTGGGACAGAAGATTTAGAGGCAAACACAGAGTTGAGGCATTCAGCTTTTTCACGCGCGGAGTCAGCCGTGTGGCCATTTGAGGTGAGGGAGGGGATGGAGGGGGAACAAACACCAGAAACAGATTTGACCAGACGCCACCAGGATTTGGAAGAGGGAGACAGATAAGAGAGTTCGGTCCTGAGAACGGAGAGATATTGTTTCCTGGCTCTCCTGAGGGTGGACACACACTTGTTTCGGGCTTTGTGAAAGGAAATGAGATTTCCTTCCGTTGGATTTGCTTTCCAGGAGACTAAAGCAAGTTGTTTCTGGGCAATAGCCTCACCACAAGATTCCCTGTACCATGGACGGGAGGAAGGGTAAGACAACAGAAGACGAGATGGGATAAATCTGTGCATGAGAGAGAGCAGTTTCCTTTGGAAGAATTCCCAGGAAGAATTTATGTCAGAGGCAGTAGAGATGGGAGACCAGTCCAGATGATTGATGGCTGCTTGAAGACCGTGCCAGTTGGCCTGAGTGAAATGCCAGACTCGTCGACGCTGAGGAGGCTCTCTGAGAATGGTCAGAGAGATGTCCACTTTAACAAGCACATGATCAGAAGAGCCGATTGGAGCAGAAGAAGAGCAGCAGACATTTTCAGGGAAGTTAGTCATAACCAAGTCCAGAAGAGAAGATGCTCCGTTGACTGAAATCCGGGTCGGGAAATTGACAGATTGTGTCAGTCCCAGTGAGTCACAGAAGTCCTTTGCTGAAGAGCCATGGCTGGTGAGAGCGGTACCCACACCCAGCCAACTGGCATGGTGACAGTTGAAATCACCACATATGAGGAAGAGAGAGTTGGGATGGGTAGATAGAAGTTGGTCCATATTCTCAGACAGCGAGATGTAGATGGAGTCATCACTGTTTGGTGGACGGTACAACACACATATGAACAAAAGGTGGGAGCGAAGGGGAAGCCGTAGCCAAAGGTATTCCTGGGGGTGAGGTGGAGAGAGGGCAGTGCAGGGCGAGTGAGGAAGAGAGTTTTTTTATAAAGATAGCAACCCCACCTCCAGGACGAGGCTCAGGTCTATCATACCGGAGGAGGGAGTAACCTGGGAGAGATACCAAGGAATCAGAGACATCATGAAGGAGGAAAGTTTCTGTTAAGCAGATCACGTCTGGTTTGTCAGAAGCAACCTGTATGGAGAGATCAGACAAGTTTGAGCGAAGGCCCCGGATGTTTGAGGTCCATACTGTTAAGGAAGCGGAGGGGGAGCATCGGATACAGAACAGGGGGGGGGGGGGGAGCGGTAGGGTAAGATGTGGAAGAGGAGGAAGAGGTAGGGAGAGCTGTTGAAGGTGTGTCGGAGATTACAGAATAGCTTGGAGAAAGGGAAGAATGGGGCAGACAAAAGGTTTGATGGTGATTGGGAGAGGCGCAGTGAGGTGTTATTTGATGAGGGGGAAGAGCGAGGCAGAAGGTTGAGGGAGATGAAGGTGAAAGTTGGAAGGGGGAAGAAGCGGGGAGGATGCTTTGAGGGGGAGGGGTGAGAGGGGAGTCTAGGAGGGGAGGAGCGAGGGAGAGTCTCGGAGCGGAGGGGTGTGGGGGGAGATTTGAAAGGAATGGGTGATTGGGAAGATTTGGAGGGGAGGGGCAAGGGGGAAGATTTGAAAGAGATGGGTGATGGGGATGATTTGGAGGGGATGGGCAAGGGGGTCGATTTAGAGGGGAGGGGTGATGGGAAATGGGATTTTGGGGTGATGGGATTTTGAAAAATGTACGATTAATGGGAAACGAACATTTATTGCAAAATGAGTTTCTTGAGACATTCGAGTCAAAAATACGTTTGAGGACGCTGGAGGGAGGATGGAGTGCTGGAGAGTTTAGGGAATGAATGAAAGATGCACTATAAGAGATGGAATTTTTTTTCGGAATGAATGGATTTGGTGAGCAAGTCGAAGGGGCTTCCTTGTAAAGTACTTCCTTGTAAAGGCAACAAGGGGGATTAAAACAATATGCACTTACACCAAGACTCGCAACAGTCCAATAAACGGCATTTTTTTTATTTTGCAACATATATAACCACCTTTAGAGGCCATTTTTCCCTGCGAAGCAGGGGTTGGCCTTTTTCGGGAACCGTGGTTGTTGTTGTTATTTGGTCCCCTTTTTGAAGCAATGTTTTACAGCCGGATGCCCTTCCTGACGCCAACCCTTTTTGCTGCCTTTAACGACAAACAGGGAATTACCAGTGAACTGGTAGGTTGAAAGAGACATTAAAAGAGGTTGAAAGAGGTGACAGTAAGGGAGGCATTGAAAGAGAGGCTGAGTAGGGTAGAGGATGATGTGGTTGAGCTTGAAAGTGGTTGGATGTCAATGAAAGCTAGTCTGTTGGGAGCCGTTGGTGAGGTATGTGGATGGACAAAAGCACCACCGAGGCACTTGGAAACATGGTGGTGGGATGTTGAGGTTGGATAGAGGATTGACGAGAAGAGGAAGAAGTTCAAAGAGTGGCAGAAGGCGAAGGGTACGGGAGCAGAAACAGCAGAGCATGAAAGTTATAAGGCAGCCAGGAAGGCTGCAAAGAAAGAGGTAGCAAAGGCGCAGGAGGCATGTAGGAAAATGTTCGGAGAACGCTTGGATTCGGAAGAGGGTCAGAAAGCAGTATTCAGGATTGCAAAGCACATAGCGAAAGAGAGGTGTGATGTGATGGGGGTGAGTTGCTTGAAGGATGAAGTGGGACAAATCGTTGTCGACCCAGATGGAATTAAAGGAAGATGGAAAAGATATATGGAAATGCTGTTGAATACAGAGAATGAATGGGATGGCAACATAGAGAGTAACCCAGTTTTAGGACTGGCAGAGAAGATAACTGAGAAGGAAGTTGAGGAAGCGATAAAAGCAATGAAGGGTGGAAAAGCGGGAGGGCCGACGGGAGTTGTGGGAGATATGTTGAAGGCAGCAGGAAGTTGGGGTGTGAAGAGAATGACAGAGATCTGTAATCTGGTGGTGAAAGAAGGCCGCATTCCAGTGGATTGGGAACTGAGTACCCTCGTCCCTCTATACAAGGAGAAAGGTGACCCTCTGGAGTGTGGCTCGTATCGAGCGATAAAGTTATTGGAGCATGGAATGAAGGTATTGGAAAGGGTGTTGGAGAGGAGGATAAGGAAGAAAGTGAAGATCGACGAAATGCAGTTTGGATTTATGCCAGGAAGAGGAACGACAGATGCGCTTTTCATTGTGAGGCAGTTGCAGGAGAAGTACATGGATAAGAGGAAGAAGTTGTTTTTTGGGTTTGTTGATCTGGAGAAAGCATTCGATAGGGTTCCACGCAAAGTATTGACATGGGCATTGAGGAAGTTAGGAGTGGAGGAATGGTTGATCAGAGTAGTGATGGCAATGTACAAAAGAGCACGCACAGCTGTAAGGACGAAGGACGGGAACAGTGGTGAGTTTGAGGTGTATTTTGCAACATATAATTAAGAATAAAAGATTTCCTTATTAATTTTCCACATATCAGCAACAGAGCTACACAATCGGTGCAACGGATCCAATCTAATCAAAAACGAGCTTAATCCAATACAAATGGACTTGTCAAAACTTTTTGCCTACTTTCCAGAGGGTTGAATATGTTTTGGTGCCGAGCGTGTCTTATTCGAGCGATATTTTGTCACTTGCAACCTTCAAAAGCATGGACATTCAAAAGGTCTTTGTATATGCATGTTGAGGAAAGAAAAAAAAATTTTTTGGGGGGGGGGGGGGGGGGAAACCCAATAAATAAATAAATAAATTTGAGGAACACTTGTCCTCCATTTCTCCAACAAGAGTCGGAGACGGGGACATTAACATGAGCTCTGTGTGGCCAACTGATCATCTGTCCATGTAACTTCAAAAACCGTTGAACATTTAGCTTTCATATTGCAAATATCTATTCCTCATGAGATTATCTCAACTTGATTAGATCAGAGCTGTGATTGCCTGAATTGTTGGCTTGGCAACAATCTCGGTGATTTGGCTAGTGAGGCTCTTCTTGCCTTGTTTCTTGTTAAACAAGCATTCTGAGTATTGCGCCCCTACCAAAGTTCAAAGTGCCATAACTTTGTCAAAAATGATCGAATATGCAAATTTATGCACGGTTGATGCTGGTTTTCAAACTTGATCTGAGGTATGCTGAGACACGTGTGTCACGCCTCGCCTCGTTGATAAGCCCACAAGGTCGCTCCGTGGAGCGGCCTGCACGTATTGCACTGTGTGAATTATATAAATTATTACAAAAGAGCACGCAGAGCTGTAAGGACGAAGGACGGGAACAGTGGTGAGTTTGAGGTGAAGGTGGGAGTGCATCAGGGGTCGGTACTAAGTCCACTACTATTTGTAGCTGTGATGGAGGTGCTGGCTCAGAACGTAAAGGAGGGTTTACCGTGGGAGTTGTTGTATGCAGATGATCTGGTGTTGATTGTGGAAAGTATGGATGGACTGAAGGAAAAGATGAACAAGTGGAAGGAATGTATGGAGACAAAAGGTCTGAAGGTGAATATCGGAAAGACGAAGGTGATGGCAAGTGGTAAAGCATGTGGTGAGGTGGAAAGAACTGGAAAGTGGCCCTGTGCTGTGTGTAGGAAGGGAGTCGGAGTGAACTCCATTCAATGTACAATGTGCGCTGAGTGGGTTCATCAAAAATGTAGTGGTCTGAGAGGGTCATTAACCAGTGTGGCAGCTACATTCAAATGTAGGGTGTGCACAGAGGGAGCTGCAGATGGAGGAAATGTTGAGTTGGATCTTGGAGACGGCGTGAAGCTGGAAGGTGTGAAAACATTTTGCTACCTCGGAGACATGCTGAATGGAGAAGGTGGATCAGACTCGGCAACGGTTGCTAGAGTGAGATGTGCATGGAAGAAGTTTC
The DNA here is from genome assembly GCF_964187855.1 of Myxine glutinosa. Classification (NCBI taxonomy): domain Eukaryota; kingdom Metazoa; phylum Chordata; class Myxini; order Myxiniformes; family Myxinidae; genus Myxine; species Myxine glutinosa. The sequence continues at coordinate 87,006,278 of NC_136272.1, read as the reverse complement.
GGGAACTGAGTGACGTGCTGATGATGAGGGGAGTGTCGTTGAAGCTGAAGGGAAAGGTGTATGCTGCATTGCTGCATGTGTGAGAAGTGTTATGATTTATGGGAGCGAGACATGGGCAATGAACGTAGAGCAGCAACGAAGGTTGGAAAGGGTGGAAATGCGAATGGTTCGACGGATGTGCGGAGTATCGTTGAGAGAGAGAGGAAGACAAATGATGAATTGCGATAGATGATGGGAATAGAGCCTGTGATTGATGCTGTGAAGAGGAACAGGTTGAGATGGTTTGGTCATGTGTTGAGGAAGGATGAAAGTGACTGGTTGAGAAGAGTGATGTAAATGAATGTAGAAGGAAGTAGAGGACGGGTAAGACCGAGAAAGACTTGGCTAAAGATGGTGGAAGAAGAAATGCGGGCAAGGGGGTTAATTAACAAGGAGAGATGCAGAAAATAGGGCAAAATGGAGAAGATCGTCATGGGGACCGCAAGGCTAACCCCCGCTCTAGTAGGGAAAATGGCCTTTAAAATGCATGTTGTTGTTGTATTACCAACTCAAGGTCAGAGGTACTAGCGATTCAAGAGATATCCATTTTTAAAAATATTTTCGTTTAATTAACTATGTCTGCCAAACCACGTGCCCTATCGCAAATTCCAAAAGGACATTTTAGTAGATTGACATGCTGAACAGATTTGTGAAGTTTCCCCTCGATTGGATCAAAAATGAGGGAGGGGCTCGGTTTTAAAGGTTCATGCTTTAAAACGTCATAACTCTGAAACCATCAGTAATTTATTATATTTTCCGGTTCACGATCAATGATCGATGTGTATATATATATATATATATGTTGCTCGGTTTGGCTCCGCCCCTCCGGAAAGCGCACGCTGTGTCACGCTGTTGACGTTCACGAGACGAGGCTGAGGACGCGCAGTGCGGCTTGAGGAGAACTCGAGAATAAACAAGAGATATCCATTTTTTAAAATATTTTCGTTTAATTAACGATATCTGCCAAACCACGTGCCCTATCGCAAATTCCAAAAGGACATTTTAGTGCTGAACAGATCTGTGAAGTTTCCCCTCGATTGGATCAAAAATGAGGAAGGAGCTCGGTTTTAAAGGTTCATCTATCTATAATTCCAGTAATCTCTGTGTGTCTGTGTGTCTGTGTGTCTGTGTGTCTGTGTGTCTGTGTGTCTGTGTGTTTGTCTGTGACCGCTGTTTCTCGACAACCACGGGTCCGATATACTTGAAACTTGCCAGGTATATTGCTGGGGACCCGAGGATGTGCCTTTTCAAGGTTTGTAATTAATCGGACAAGTACTTACCGAGCTATGTCCAAAAAACGCTTCAACCAATCAGAGAGCAGCGAACTATCACGTGTGCCGAACCGTTAATGCAATGCAAGCGTTAATGCGTTAATGCAAGGCTTTTCTTTTTTTCCCTCTTCTCTTTCTACTTTTCCTTGCGATTAAATTGCAAACAGCCAAAATACGTTGGCGCTAATTGAATAATTGGCCATTAACACTAAAATAATCGTAACTGCGATATGCCAACTTCCGGACAGTGAAGCCTTCCCTGTTGTTGTTGTTTGCAGCAGCTGTTTGCAGCAAGGCAAGGCTTTTCTTTTTTTCCCTCTTCTCTTTCTACTTTGCCTTGCGATTAAATTGCAAACAGCCAAAATACGTTGGCGCTAATTGAATAATTGGGCATTATGTTTTACAACTAATAAAAACGAATTTGCGATTCATTCGCTTTCCTGCGCGTTTGTGTACGCGATGGCGATTTCTTTACCAAACTCCGGAAGCCGTTCGCTTTGGACCGAACCATTGCATGTAAATAGAGGGGGGGGATTGTCACCACTCGCAAGCCGTTCGCTTTGGACCAAACCATTTCATGTAAATAGGGGGGGGGATATAATTTTAGATATATATATAGTACGGGCATGCCCTAGTCTATCTATAATTCCAGTAATCTCTGTTTGTACGTTTGTCTGTGACCGCTGTTTCTCGACAACCACGGGTCCGATATACTTTAAACTTGCCAGGTATATTGCTGGGGACCCGAGGATGTGCCTTTTCAAGGTTTCATATTAATCGGACAATTACTTACCGAACTATGTCCAAAAAACGATTCAACCAATCAGAGAGCAGCGAGCTATCGCGTGTGCCGAACGTGGCGGACACACTCTGCCTCGGATGGCACATTTGAGAGCGTATTCATTTCTTTCACGTTTGCAAACTATGTTGGCGCTATGTTGGCGTTAAACTATGTTTTAAAACTAATAAAAACCCCGGGGGGGATTGTCACTGTACTCGCAAGCCGTTCGCCGTTCGCTTTGGCGTTGCGAATGGACCAAAACATTTCATGCACCAAACCATTTCATGTAAAGCGTTCGCCGTTCGCTTTGGCGTTGCGAATGGACCAAAACATTTCATGAACCAAACCATTTCATGTAAATAGAGGGGGGGGATATAATTTTAGATATAGATATAGTACGGGCATGCCCTAGTGCTTAAAAACGTCATAACTCAAAAACCATGTGATGCATGACGTCATGCTCGCTGACTTTTTTTTTGTTCGTCGTGGGTATGCGATTTAGCCTGCAAAGTGTGGCCTCGATCTGTTCAGCCGTTGCAGAGAAAAGGGGTCACTGAAAACAATATGGCGACCGAACCACGTGACCTGTGACGTCATAATTACCATTAAAATATTCTACAGACCGAGTCCATCATATGGTGAAAATTTTATCTCAATTGGTCCTATTATTGCAGAGAAATTGGTTTTTAAAGGAAATTAAAACTTAAAATGGCACTGAGTTAAGGATCATAAGAATTATCAGAATTACGAAAGTTCAAAGTGCCATAACTGTCAAAAATGATCGAAACGTCGTGAAGTTCGAACTTGATCTGTAACTTATCATGAGGAAACCATGTGCCAAGTTTGAAATCATTAGCATTAAGAGTTTAGAAAAAAAGTCCGGAAAACTGTTCTTTGCGTGACGACTGACGGACGGCGTGCAAACCTATAGTCCCCTCCGGTGTACACCGGTAGGGGACTAATAAGCAGTGTGTGTGTATATGTGTGTAACAACCACCCAAAAGGCAAAGGACCTAGAATATCAGCGATTCCTTTCAGTCGGTACACACCTCATATACACAGATTCTGATTTTTATGCCTCCGCCAATGAAGTCGCCAGAGGCATTACGTTTTCAGGTTGTCCATCCGGCTGTCCGTCCGTCCATCCGTCCATGATAGGTTTTTGTTACCCCAATAAGTTGAGAATGGCTGAAGGAATTGCAGTCAAACTTGAAGGTATGTATAAGGAGGTAAAGATGAACGGATTCGATTTTGTGGTCACTGGGTCAAAGGCCAAATGCCAGGGGTCATGTTCAGTAAAAATCCTGTTGCCGTGATAACTTGTGAGCTAGTGATGGGATTTTGCCCAAACCTGGTACAAGTATATATGATGCAAAGATGAACTGATTATATTTTGGCATCAAAGGTGAGGAAGTGATTTTGGTAAGGTCATAGGTCATGTCAGGTAAAAATGTGATACTCGAGAACAGCTGAATCACACTAAAATACGCCATTTGGTGTCTGTCTGTCTGATGATTTTTTGACGCGATACATTATCATTACTTATCCAATCTCAACCAAACTTGACAGGGGGACTAAGGGATACACAATGAAGGTTGTAGCGCATTCATTTGCTCCCCTCCCAAAGAGGGTTTTCCCACCATTGCCGCCAATGGGAATGCGTGTTGAGGTGTATATCAATGTTAAGTTGCTTTGTCGTGGCATTTTCCCAAAGACGCTTCTAATAACAAAATTAATGATAAAAGTATAATCTTAATGTTATTACAAAACAATATGAATACTAATAATATCCCACCTCACCAAGGTGTTTTTCCTCCTTAAACACATGTCGGGTCAACGTTTATAAATAGCTTATCATGGTGTTTTCATGGGAGCAACGGCCTCTACCAGAAGTAAAAATATTATAAACCAAAAACACGTATGATTAGGTGTTTAAACAGTCGCTAATGCTGTTTATAACACTAAACAAAGAAATTTGGAGGAATTCCAACATCCGTGAGGTAAGTTTTACTTGCAGAACTGGGCGAAGATCTACGGTACTCTATATACTCCATAAGGGTTGGGTTAATAACATGACCTTTCCTGCCACTACCATGGCGTTTTTTGTAGCGAACTTTTGAAACTCGCTCCTGCTGTTCAACATGAAAATGAAAGGGTGGAAGACAGAGGTGTGCTCATTTACCAAGCAGCTAGCTAGCGCTTGCCAAGCCAGCCGTTCCTTAACGGTGTTGAATCAAGTGCTCGCTCGAATGCTTAAACCACTTGGCGATCTCTTCACAAGAAACTTGGTAAATGAACCCACACCCAATGTTCTTGAGACCCGCCCATAGATCGACTGTAATCTATATACCCCAAAGAGGAATGACCCTTCTTGCTGCTCCCATGGTTAGCGGGTGTACAAGTAGATTTAAATCAACTTAGTGCAAGTATATATAATGATGTAACAATGTGGACGGAGGCATATCGGTCGACGTCGTGAACTCGAAGTGTCGTTCTAGTTATTTTTTTTAAACCTCCACCTATGTTGGGGTATACTCTCAAACTAACAAACGGGTGTTATATGCACTACTGCAATGACATTTCAGTAGTGCACAAACTGTCATGCACAATGAGCATTCAAATCAAGGGATGTTTTCTATACTGAGAAAGATAACACAAGGGCCAAAGGCTGGAACTTCTCTACATCCGATCAAATCATTTTCCTGGCTTCAACTCTCACCTCATCCCTCCGTTTATTGACAAGGGGATTTCACATCAACATGGAGTCCCTTTGCGATGCGTCTCCCTCTCATCTTGTTCATTTGTATGTCACATGTCCAGTTGTTCATCACGTTACCTTTCAAAAGTAAAAAGTAGGTCACACCTTTTTGAAGAAACTCAGCCATTTCTTTGAAAAGTGTTGTTGTTTACCTTGAAACAGTAGCAAGTGCAACATGCTGTTGTGAAGTGGTACAACATTTCACTTCTGTAAACGAAATTGAAGTGAGCAATATGTACAAAAACCAAAGCTGTTATTTTGCAACATTACAATTCGTGCCAAGACACAGTGAGGGGTACATCGAGGAGCTGACCCCCGACCCACCTTACAGTCTCAATCCGCATCGTCGGATTTGCACCTGGTGGCCCGATGGAGGAAGCTCTCCAAGGTCAGAACTTAAGCGATGACGACGACGTTCAAGTGGCTTTGCTGGAATGTATCGGGACCTCATTTTACGAGGCAATCCAAAAACCTTATGAAGCAGTGGCAGAGGTGTGTGGATGTGCAAGTGAACTACATTTTAAAAGAAAAAGTATTTGCTACAGGTGAAGCATATTTGGTGGGTAATTCACACGTTTGCTTTGTAATTGACAAACCCTAATATTCTGAAAATGGATTGGTGGTCGACACAAGTTTGGTGACAAGCCAACATCTCGATGGCATTCAGCAATATGTATAAAAGTCAATTTCAGTTTATACAAACGGCAAACTTTATATACAGTAATATCAGCTTGCACAAACAATACCGAAAACTCCTGCGATGTAATTAAATTAATTCAGGCAAATACAATGGATGAACATACCTCGTTACAGCGGGCATTGCAACATTTCAAAGCCTTGACACCAACAAAAGAACATTTCAGAACCGGTTTCCTTCACGACCTCATGGCATGAATCCAAAGCTATTCGAGTCACAAAAAAACAAAAACAGGGAATCTTCGTCGGAAATCCATAGATCAATCTTTGGCCAATTTCAATTCAGCCATTTCTTCACAAGCAATTGATGCGTTGTCAGCACGGTGCCAGCCTGACATGGAGTGCACGCCATCCTTGCCTGCACCGTGTGCCAGGGAGGTGCGGCGCAAAACAAACACTCCTGTGTGCAAACCTCCCACATTGGCCCAGGAAATGTTTACCTTCTTCCACAGGTGATTCACCATGTTCAGAGTCTGAGGAAAAAGAAAATTCACGTTTAACAGAATGTACAGAAGAAAGGGATCAGAGTTTGCGATGCAAAAGTGTTTGCACCATTCTGATTCGGCGATTTAAGCATACTACCTTAACCATGCACTTCTTGTCATGGGTGAGGAGAACAGCACGCCCCGAGCCTGGCCTGCACACTCGGGCCATCTCTTGGAGGCAAGAGGGGTACAGCTCCCAGTTTCGTTTCTTCGAGCCAATTCTGAAAGGGACAGAAAATACAAAAAATACTTGAAAATAAATAAATAAAAATACACGAGGCAAAAATGAAAGTAATTAGTACATAGCATGATTTGGGCTCAAGCCTGGAATTGGCTTCACGGTTAAGGTGGCTGCCTTAAGATCTTAGGGTCTTGAGTTTGAGCCCCTCTCGTGCCATTGAAATAACACCAGATGGTTGAATTCGCCTGTCATCCTTCTGAGGTCAACAAAATGAGTACCAGCTTACTGGGGTAATAAGCCGTTCGTGTTTCCTGCCTCGGAGTGGCGACCCGTCCAATAATGTACTCCTTAGCCAATGAAACTGCCTCAGCAGCCCTATGCTTCTCATGGCTTGAAAGTAATGGTTATTAAAAATTTTATCACTTGGGCTCAATGGGAAACTATATACAGTCACGTGAAAAAGTAAGTACACCCCATGTAAAGTTTTGACTTTTTCAACATATTTCAACATACAGCTATTTGATCTTCATTTCAACAATATTGATAGATAAAGGTGATATAATATAACAAATATCATGAAACATTTATATTTTGTAGTCCATTGTATATTTTAAATAAACATAAATGCAAATTTCACATGTGGAAAAAGTAAGTACACCCTTGGCTCTAATAGGTGGTATTGCCCCCTTTGGCAGAAACAACCTCATGTAGGCGTTTCTTATAACTGTCTACCAGTCTCTGACATCGACTGGGAGAAATTTTTGCCCACTCCTCCATGCAGAATTCTTTCAGCTGTGCGATGTTTGAGGGGTTTCTTGCATGCACAGCTCGTTTCAAATCCACCCACAAAATCTTGATGGGATTTAGATCCGGGCTTTGACTTGGCCATTCCAGAACCCTCCATTTCTTTGTTTTCAGCCATTCCTTGGTGGATTTACTGGTATGTTTAGGGTCATTATCATGTTGCAAGGTCAACCTTCAGTTGCACTTCAACTTTCCGAAAGATGGCCTCACATTATCCTCAAGCACCTTCTGGTACAATGAAGAATTCATAGTGGATTCTATGATGGTGAGCTGCCCAGGCCCTGATGCAGCATAGCTGCCCCAAACCATAATATTTCCACCACCATGCGTTACAGTTGGTATCAGGCTCTTGTGGTCAAATGCTGTCTTTGGTTTTCGCCAAACATGTCTTCTGGTACTGTGGCCAAATAGCTCTACCTTTGACTCATCTGTCCAGAGCACATTGTTCCAGAAGTGCTCGTCTTTGCCTAAGTGTTCATTGGCAAACTTTAGTCTTGCCCTGATGTTCTTTCTGGACAGCAAAGGTTTCCTCCTGGCACACCTCCCATGTAGATCAAATTTGTGCAGCCTCTTTCTAATGGTAGACTCGTGCACTTTGACATCAACAGTGGCAAGAGCTACCTGTAGGTCCCGTGATGACATTCTGGGGTTCTTAGAGACTTCTTTCAGCATCTTGCGGTCTGCTCTCGGGCTGAACTTGCTGGGGCGGCCGGGCCTGAGCAAGTTGGCAGTTGTTTGGAATCTTCTCCACTTGTAGATGATCTTTCGGACAGTCGAATGATTGATTTCAAATTGTTTGGAGATCTTTTTAAATCCCTTCCCAGACTCGTAGGCATCTATAACCTTCTTTCTGAAGGCCCCAGAGCTCTTTTGATCTTGGCATGGCGACGCCACACACTTCAACAACAAAGAGCAAACCAAACTAAATGTCTGAGGTTTAAATAAGACAGGTTCCTCCAAGATCCTCTCTAACGATGTTCTAATCATTTGCACCTGAGCTGGTGCACCTGATTCTAATTTTAGGTATTTGAAGTAGTGATAAATGTAGGGGTGTACTTACTTTTTCCAAATGCGAAATTTGCATTTATGTTTATTTAAATTATGCAATGGACTACAAAATGTAAATGTTTCATGATATTTGTTATATTATATCACCTTTATCTATCAATATTGTTGAAATGAAGATCAAATTGCTGTATGTTGAAATATGTTGAAAATGTCAAAATTTTACATACGGTGTACTTACTTTTTCACGTGACTGCAATTGCACATCCTGAATTATTTATTTCTGTATACATGGTCAAGGCCCATGGAAGAAATGGAGCAGAATTTGATCTCAAAACGTTTGGAAAGATGTCCACCAAGAATAATTACATCTCTATCAAGAACCTAAATTCGAGTTGATCTGCTAAGATGTCAAAATATCAACTTACCTACAAATGTCATGAAATTCTAATCAGGAAGTCAGAAGAACTTCAGACATGGCAAAGACTCCATATGTTTAATACAACACAAATACTCAAAAATATCTACCAAGATAAAACACATAAAGTACCTAATAGTTGTCTGCAGAGGATTTCACATCCAACAACACTCACAAGGCTCTTGGACAGCATTTCTGAACTACAAAATTGAGACCCCAAACTGTCCATTTGTTATTAGCACGTCCACTATATAGCAGGAGACGGGGTTTTGTAATCACTTGTGTGTGTGTGTGTCTGTGAATAAAAGAGAGAGATATAATTGTGAGGAACAGAAATGAAAAAACGAGGTGTGTGTGTGTGTGTGTGTGTGTGTGTGTGTGTGTGTGTGTGTGTGTGTGTGTGTGTGTGTGTGTGTGTGTGTGTGTGTGTGTGTGTGTGTGTGTGTGTGTGTGTGTGTCCGGGACGTAACCTTTTTATCATTTGAGGTATTGTCGTGCATTTTTCATCAAAGCTTTATCTATCTATAATTCCAGTAATCTCTGTGTGTATGTATGTATGTATGTATGTATGTATGTATGTATGTTTGTCTGTGACCGCTGTTTCTCGACAACCACGGGTCCGATATACTTTAAACTTGCCAGGTATATTGCTGGGGACCCGAGGATGTGCCTTTTCAAGGTTTCATATTAATCGGACAAGTAGTTACCGAGCTATGTCCAAAAAACGATTCAACCAATCAGAGAGCAGCGAGTTATCACGTGTGCCGAACGTGGCGAACAGACTCTGCCTCGGACGGCACATTTGAGAGCGTATTCATTTATTTCACGTTGGCAAACTATGTTGGCGTTAAACTATGTTTTAAAACTAATTAAAACTAATTTGCGATTCTTTCGCTTTCCTGCGCGTTTGTGCACGCTATGGCGATTTCTTTACCAAACTCCGCAAGCCGTTCGCTTTGGACCAAACCATTTCATGTAAATAGAGGGGGGGGATTGTCACCGTACTCGCAAGCCGTTCGCTTTGGACCAAACCATTTCATGTAAATAGAGGGGGGGGATATAATTTTAGATATAGATATAGTACGGGCATGCCCTAGTTGTGATAATATGGAGAAGGAAAATTAATAATTTTGTCAAAAGGTCAAAGGGTCAGCATCACATAAAATCAATTTTCATCCAATTGACCTGAAATTTAAATTTACCATTTGAGTTTTGTCATAAAATTTTCAACAAAGCTTTATTATGAGGGTATGGAAAAGGCAAATTAATAATTTGGTTAAAAGGTCAAAGGGGTCAGCGTCACATAAAATTGTGACTTTTCATCCAATTTACCTGAAATTAAGAATTTGCATATTGAGTCACTGAATTAGATCACCAATCAAAAGCTAAAAGCCGATTGGTTTTTTTAATATCAAAAGGTCAAGGTCGTGTAAAATCGCCAATTTTCAACCGACTGACCTGAATTTTCATATTGGGTCACTGAATTGGTTCAAAATTAAAAGCCAAGAGCCAGCGATTATTATTTTAATTTTTTTTAGATCAGAAGGTCAAAGGTCAAGGTTGCGTAATATCGTCAATTTTTGTCCAATTGACCTGAAATTTTAAGAATATGCATATTGGGTCACTGAATTGGTTCACCAATAAAAAGCAAGAAGTTGATTTTTTAAATTTATTTAAAGCTCAAAGGTCAAGGCTGCATAAAATCATCAATTTTCACTTTGTATTATTTTAAAACTGTCTTCATTATTTTGAGCATGCGGAAGATGATGTCTAAATACAAACGGACGTGGATGGGCTTTGCTTTTTCAGATGCTTTCTAGTTCTCCTTCTTATTAGTCCTCTACCTTGAGGGGACTATAGGTTTGCTCTCCGTCTATCTGTCTGTCCGTTCGTCACACTAAGTTTTATGCTTCTTTTTTTTTTCGCATACCCTTTAACATATTCAACTTAAACTTAGCACATGGCTTTATTATGATAAGTTACAGAACAAGTTTGATTTTCAGGCATTTCGCCTATTTTTCACTGAGTTATACCCTTTTTGAACTAAGAAAATATCACATATTATACATGGGTCAGTGTTCAACTGCCCTGACTCCACCGCAATGCTTTACATCCATTGGCTGGCCAGCTGGCCTGATTCCTCCCCAAATGAAGCAGCAGACCAGCAGGCCTCAGGGCTTAGGCCTGGGTGATAGTCCATGGCCCAGTGCATTTGGAATGATCCCAGGTGTATTATATATGCGCCACACAATGGCCACACGTGCACGCCACACAATATAACCACAATGTATTATATATGCGCATAAGCCGTATGCATGTTTATTTTTACTTCACATCCGTACATTGGTTTTTTTACATTCAGTTGATCACCACGCCTTTGCGGACGACAATCAGCTGTACAAAGGAAGCACGATTCAACAAATCGTGCCCACTGTTGAAGTGTTAGAAGGCTGTATTGCCGACGTGAAGGCGTGGATGACCCAAAACAAACTTCAGCTGAACGATGCTGAAACAGAGTCCATGATTGTAAGATCGCACAGATGTCCTCTACAATGTTCACTTCCTACCACTATTCATGTTGGTGAAACCGATGTAAACTTTGTTTCGTCGGCCAAGAACCTTGGTGTGGTTTTCGACTGTAACATGACATTTTCCAATCAAGTACTTGTAACTTGCAAATCAGCTCCATGTCTTCTTCTGGATCGCATCCATTCGCCACTTTCTTACTCCTCAGGCTGCTCTAACTCTGGTCTGTGCCCTTGTCCTCTCAAGGCTAGACCTATTGTAATTCTTTGTATGCTGGCTGCCCTCAGTTTCTCTTGGATAAGTTACAAAAGGTTCAAAACTCTGCCGCTCGTCTTGTCTGTAAGGCGAAAAAGTCTGACCATGTTACTCCGCTTCTTGAATCTTTACACTGGCTGCCTGCCTCTGCTCGTGTGCAATACAAAATTTGCACACTATGTTATAAATCATTGTGTGGAACGGGACCTCACTATATCTCTCCGATTTGCTCACTCTCTATGAACCTCGGCGACGGCTTCGTTCAAGCAACGACTCTATGACCTTAGAGCCGCCGCGCACCAGCACCAAGTCGTTTGGCGAGAAATCCTTTTCCTTTGCTGCCCCTCTGCTCTGGAATGACTTGCCTTCCTCTGTTCGACATGTTGACTCTCTTCCTGCCTTTAAAACCTGCATCAAAACCTATCTGTTTCACAAGTCTTTCAAAGTCCAAGTCCTGTTTTCCCTTTGGTTTGAGGTGGGACAGAGATCGAGAGTATGTCTGTGTACATGTGCGGAGGAGGGAGGGGAGGAGGAGGGGAGGAGTACACATCTGTGGGTTTTGAATGGGGAGGGAGAGGAATAGGACAAGAGTGAAGGTGTGTGTGTGTGTGTGTGTGTGTGTGTGTGTGTGTGTGTGTGTGTGTGTGTGTGTGTGTGTGTGTGTGTGTGTGTGTGTGTGTTCGCATGATAATGTAAAGTGCCACGAGGGTCGTTAACTCTGCTTGATGGGGCGAAAAAGACTATTATTATTATTACATATTGAACTGAAACTTGGTAGGGAACATGTATTGCAAAGCAATTCTCCCTCTTGTTCTTCTTATGTTCAGACATCCAAACTCAAAAATTGGTTTAAGCTCAGTACTTGGATTAAACACAAATCTACTGCATTTTACAGTGGGAAGGCCCATGACTACTCAAAATTTTCATAACTTGAAAAGATTCCAGAAAGTAGACATAGCTGCAGACCTACACATCGAGCAATGAAGGGCCAAGAGGGGTGGGTGGGACAACGCCTGTCAATCAGCCTGGTGGGTGCCACGGTGACAAACTGGACAAAATTAATTGAAATATATATTTTTTCATGATGTGTTTTAAACAACCCACTTTCAACCAGCAAACAGGAAGATTTTGTATCCCAAGCTTTAGGTGTGCAAACAAGTTGAAATTGTGCAAACATGCATGCCAATGTAGATGACACACCTACCTCTTCCCAAAAGGCATGTCCGTGATGCAGACATCAACTGAACCAGTTTTAAGTGGCAACCGAGAAGCATCCCAAAGAACAATGTCCACTGGGAGCACCTGGTTCCTGATGAGAAAATATAAAACAAAATTATATCAATAAAATAAAGAAAACAAATATTGGGTTATAATACCAGCAAATGCTTTTACTCCTTGGATGTTCCTAATAACATCGGATTAGTTAGCTTCAACTGTTTGTGTAAGACAGCAAGACATTTGTAGACATCAAGTGAGTGAAAGCAGGTGGGGTAGCCAGCTTAACATCAGCATCAAATGACGTGCTTCACGATGCCCTCCTTCGCCCCATTTACAGCACTCTAAAATGGCAGTTCCCCCATCCCTCTCTCCCTCACCCCCAATACAGGTAACCCACCTACCTGTCCATCTCCAGGTGCTGTCGGCTCAAGATGTTAACATTATTCTTTGATCGATTAGTCGCCATTGGAAAGTTGTCACCAGCAATGTGGAAGCACTGAGGCCACTCCAAGCCACCCTAATTGCGGGAAAGTTAAAAGGTTCAGGAAAGAAAAACGAATCCACGACCACTCCTGTACACACTTCCAAAACCACGACTTTTCCGTGAATACCTCGACTGGAATCGCCCCCGTCCCGCACATTGGATCAATGACGACATCAGCAGGTTCAAGATTGCACATTCTGTGCACAAAAGGGGTTAAAAACACACACGGTGTGTTACTTATTTTGTAACCTAATTGCCTATCCTTACATCGATCTTAATATTCTTGCTGTCAACAAATTATTTTTGTCAAAAAGGAAACAACATGGTTTGAGAGAGGGGGAATAATTTATATAGAATAAAAAACATCAAAACAAAAAATACTTTTGAGTTTCGACCCGAGAATCTCTCATTCCACCTTCAAAACGTGCAACTCTGGAGGTTACAATATACAGCTAAGAGAGAGAGAGATGGAGAGGGAGAGAGGGAGAGAGGCCGTGCGGGGTTCTTGAAAAGGGAACACTTGCCGTAGCATCCCGTAGGCCAATGTGGAGCGCAACGTTGTGGGGCCAAAATGAGTGATGTTTCTTCGGTGCAAACTCTCCTCGGTCAACGCAATGCCGACACACATCTCTTTATCACGGATATTCAACAAGATCTAGCCAGGATTAAAAGGGAAAAAACATAAATTCAAACACCATTTTCTTACATTTGTTACGGATTCGTCACTTCCGTTGTTGTGGTTTTCATCCCCTTGAAACATTTCTGGTTCTATGTAGAATTATTATTATTGTTTGAGGGAGATAGCCATTATTATTGTCACAAGGTAAAAATGTTAATGTTAAATGAAACAGGAAACCGGATCGGGAACTGGAAGACGAGGAAGAAGAGGGAGAAAAAAGGGCGGAGCGAATGAGTCGGACAAGAAAGCCGAGTTGCTCCGGGTTCTGAAGCGAATGTTGGCGAGCCAGAGTCACTAGCGAACTTTCGGGTTTCCGGGAGAGGAATTCCTACGACAGAGTTGTCATCGCTGTGACCGGTCAACCTGCATGTCAGGTTTTGCGATCGATTCAGGAGAGAATCATCGCCGTGCCGTGCGCCATGAGACAGGGTCGTCGGCCATTTTGACTCGCGCAGGATTTGTGCTTCGCTCGCGGTTTCGTTTCTTTTCGACAATTCTCACCGCATTCAGACGCCGATCTGGGGCGTGTGTGTGACACGGATTTTTGAAGGCTAATTCGTCCATATCCGAGGGTGTGATCTCTCGGTCGCCTGTCGGGCACCGTTGGATTTCCCAGTCGCCTTGAGGGTGCCTTTGTACAGCTTCGGCTGTGTGACTGCCCTGGCCATCCGCACGGGATTCTGGTCGTTTGGACATCGTTCTGGCGATCGCTGGAGCGAATCAACTTCGTCTTGGAGCCGGGAATAAGAGACATTGGGGAAGGTTCTTGTTGCACTCACTTGGAGCACAGTGAGTTATATATTGCAAAACTGATGGTACCATCATATGACATATTGATTGTACTTTTGAATACTATTGTTGTTGTACCGTTATTCTTGTGTGATCTCAATACAATATTTGTTTGTGAGTAACAATTGGGGTGGCTTCTCCATTGATCTTCGACACACAGAATAACACATTTTTCTGCCGTGACTCCTCTCAGGGCTCGGAGGTACACTGTGACCAGGGGTCGGGGAGGAGCACGTAACACATTGTTTAATTAACAATGAATGCATGGAAATTCCAAAATCAACTGTTCTGGAATCTCAGTCTTGGCCAATCAAGGTAAGATTCCTGCTTTCTTGTCAGAAAACCTGATGATTCTGTTACTTACTCTTCGTATCTGAAGTAGGCCATTCCCATTAAACATGTGAAACTAGAAAGTCACTCGGTAGAGAGAATACCTCCGCCAGGCTGCACAATTTACATTTTGTCTTCCACTGATAGGGTGGATCCAGATCCACACCTGAACCAAAACCGAATCTGCTTGTTCTTCCCACCTAACAAACTTATCCACCTACTTTGTCATAATCCATCCACAACTTTTTAAAATATGCCATGTTATCGTTTTTGGGCCGTATCTCTCAATTGTGACGAATCACTTGGAAAAAGAAAACCAAAAACATCTCGTATCCAGATCCGGATCTTCACCAAAATCGAAGCGATTCAGCTTCGTCACACATACAACCTGTCCACCAAGTTTCATCCAAATGCACTGCTAACTGAGATATCGTGCTATATATTCTTTTTGGCCTCATCCCTCAATGTTGAAGAATCGCTTTAAAAATTGGTTCAAATGAAAATACCAACCTCTCTACCAAGTTTAGTCTGAATCCATCCACAACTTTTTTTCGAGATATGTCCTCTTCACAGACAGACAAACAAACAGACAGGGGTGAAAACATAACCTCCGTCCACCTTCGGTGGTGTAGGTAGCTACCTGGTTAATTTATGCTAACAGAGCAGAAGCTGATTCCCAGACAGCAACCACACTCCAAGTAGTGTAACCTCGTGTCAAGGAACCTCCAAGAAGACCAGACCATTTGCTTTCCAGTGTACAGGCAGGAATTTGGGATTTGTTCATGGTGATGGCAACAATTCACTTACTCTTTAACAAAAGCCACCATGGGATCTTACACATCTACCAACCAAAGCTAGCAGAAAGGATACCTGCTTTCGCAACTATCTGATCGACGGCACACACATTTTTTTTTTTGTAGAAAATTCAATCGTGACATGGCACTTCTCCTGAAACCAGCTGTTTCCAGAAACTTAAGATCCACCAGAGCCTTTCCACAACCTCCAAGTTGCCAACCTAGTAATTCTTAGCATAAGCCCACTACCACACACCCCAACAAGAACATTCATCGATTACTGAACAAAATACAAAAAAGAACGATAAAATAAACTAACATTTAGCAATAGTGCATCTGTCGAGTCCAACATCAAACAAATAAACAGTAAGACCCACCTCAATATCAAAATTTTTCATATCTGCCTTCCAGCTGAATCGGTCCTGCACAGCTCCTCCAAATTCTCGTGCGGCTTCCATAGAAGAAAACGAGTGATGCTCCCCAACACGGTTACATGTCACACGAAAACGGACAGCCTTCGGGTCAGTACGTGCAGGATCTACAGATGAAGGCCCTTCCTGGTCACCTTTACAGCTCTCTGCGAGTTCAATGGGACTACTTGGCTGTTCCTCTTTGGTTTCTGCAAAATAAAATCCAAAACGAGGCTCATTTTAAATTGGCAAAAATTATATTTTGGGAGATTTAAGGAGGTAGAAAAACTATTGCTGGGGGTTTTTTCAAATTCTCCAACCAGGATACACATCATCACATCGATTTTTCTTAGCAAGAGGTTTTTTTATTACCTTCGCAAAAGCGGAAGGTTATGTTTTGATCGCTGTGTATTTATTTGTATGTCTGTGTGTGTGTATGTTAATCGCATAACTCAAAAAGTATTCAACCGAATTGCATGAAATTTGGTGGGATGATTGGTTATTATACGGGACACATTTGATTAGATTTTGGGAAACAGATTTGCTCAAATTCTGACTATTTTTAACTCGATCGTATTTCACTCAAAGTTATGAGCGACTGAAGAAGAAGATGTCCATCCAGGACGTCATCACTATAACGCGATCTCCCGCGATCATTTCAACCTCAAAAAAAATTATAATTGCAGATTTGACAATAGATGAGGCATATTAACAAACGAATGAAACAGATTTGCTCAAATTCTGATTTTTAAAAATCGATCGCATTTCACATAAAGTTTGAGGTACTAAAGAAGAAGAAGATTCGTTTAGCTTCTCAGATAAAATAAATAATTCTGTCTGCAATTTCAGGTTAATTACCTTCGCAAAAGCGGAAGGTTATGTTTTGATCGCTGTGTATTTATTTGTATGTCTGTGTGTGTGTGTGTGTATGTTATTCGCATAACTCAAAAAGTATTCAACCGATTCGCATGAAATTTGGTGGGATGATAGGTTATTATCCGGGAACCATTTGATTAGATTTTGGAATCGATCGGGTCAAAGGTCAAGGTCAAGGTCATGAAAAGGTCAAAATCGTCTTTTTACCATAGCGCGGTCAATTTGTGTCCAATTTGTATGAAACTAATGCCAAAATGTTCAGAATTCAATGCCCAATCTTGTGATATGCGACATGACACTCTGACGTCATAACCCTTGTTAGCGGTTGGGGGCCAAAGGTCAGGGGGGTCACACCCTTGCAAAATGTGCGGTTTTTTAAAAATCATAACGCGGTCAATTCGGATCCAAATTGGATGAAAGTAGATGTGTCATTCTTATGTGTCATGATGTTTTCGACTGTTGGTGCAATTTGAAGAGATGAAAAACAGAACATATATATATATATGCATATTTTACAGTTTTAAGGATGCATGTAATAAACTTGGATTAGCAGCCGTAAACATGGTTCTTTCCGTGCAAATCAACGGGACTATGGCACAGTGACAACGAATCAGCGCCGAGGCGACCATCGGGTTCCCACCTACTATAAATAGTTTATTTATAGACAGACGGACAAGTGGGCGGGTCGATACAGAGCTACTGTGGACTATGGTACCAGGAGAGGCGTATTTCACAACTAATGCTTGGTTTTATCAATAGTACATGAACTTTAATCGCGTGTTTTGCAACTGTCGTGTCATGTCCTTTAGGTAATCTAGAATATACTGTGGGTGAGTTGACACCAGATAATTTGAAAGCTGATTTTATTATAGGCTACCTCTAACACAAAAACGTATATTTTGTTCTAAGCTATGATTACAACAGCAACTAGCTGATGTCATACGTTCTAAATATAGCAGATACAGCTACAATAGTATATTCTGAAAATAACACAATCCTCTGATATGATACATCTCTATTGTGCAACATGCTGACGTCATACTTTCTAAAAATAGCACAGCAAGCCAATGTAATATTTTTCACTTGCTCAACCAGCTGATGTCGTGATTTCTAGAAAAAAATAGCACAATCTGAATCAGCTGATGTAATTTCTCTGTCCCAACCAGCTGATGTCGTCATTTCTAAAAATAGCACAATCGGATTAATGTGTCATACTTGTCTATTGCACAACCAGATAATGTCATGCTTTCTAACAATAGCACAATCATCGGACATGAAACGTAGTCTATTGCAACATGCTGATGTCACACTTATTTACAAAATGATGACATCATTTAGTGGAATTACAGGGTTGACATTTTATATGGAATATATATTTTGGTGTTCTGGCTTCTATCAAGTCACAAAAATAAAGTATAATAAAATTAAAGTTCTGATCATCGAAGCTAGTAACCAACAAACACAAAATAATGTAAATTTATGTGAATCAACTTTTAATTCATAAAAATATCCATATTACAAAATTACAAATATATTACTGATTTAATGTAAACCTTGTACATCTGTATGTATCTTGAATTGTGCAATGTTCATGCTCTGTCAGCAGATTTTTGGCTACATGCTGACATCATACTATCTAAAAGTAGCAATCTAAAAGTAGCACATCCAGCTGACGTAATATTTTTCTCTTGCTCAACGAGCTGATGTCGTAATTTTTAAAAATAGCACAATCAGCTGATGTAATATTTTTCTCTCTCCCAACCAGCTGATGTCATCATTTCTAAAAATAGCACAATCACATTAAAATTTCATACATATTGTACTTGTCTATTGCACAACCAGATGATGTCATGCTTTCTAAACAATTATATTTAGAGCACAATCATCGGACATGCAACTTATCTATTGCAACATGCTGATGTCACACGTATTTACAAAAGGATGACATCATTTGGTGCAATTACGTATCTCAATTGTGCAATGTGCATGCTCTGTCAGCAGATTTTTTTTGTATAAATAGGTTTACTGAAGTATCATTTTCAATATTGCAGCCAGCTTTGGGTCTGTACATTCAACCGGAACTTGAAGAACAATATGCCTCGATCCAGATCAAGAAGCCATGAGCAAAAACGAAAAGACCAGAGGGAAAATATGCGGGCTCGGCATGAACAGGAATCAACAGTGGAAACTGCTCGACGTCGCGCATCACTCAGGGAATCGGCCCAGAGACACAGAGAACGAGAGTCTTTCGAAGAAACTGAACGACGTCAAGCAGATAACACGGAATCAACACAGATACACAGAGAAGGCGAGTCTTTAGAAGATACTGAACGACGTCGTGCAGCTAACAAGGAATCGACCCAGAGAGACAGAGAAGGGGAGTCTTTGGAAGATACTGAACGACGTCGTGCAGCTGACAAGGAATCGACCCAGAGAGACAGAGAAGGGGAGTCTTTGGAAGATACTGAACGACGTCGCGCCACACTACGAGAAAGGGTGCGTAGTCGACGAGAAGAGGAAATCCCAGAACAGACAGACAGACGCAGGATTTCAATGAGGGAGCAAATGCAAAAAAACATTGCAGCCGAGACGCAAGAACAGACGGATACTCGCAGGACTTCGATGAGAATACGAATGCAGAAAACCATTCAAGTCGAGACGCCTGAACAGACAGATACACGCAGGGCTTCAAATAGAGACTCCACCACACGATCTCGCAAAATGGAGGCTTCTGCTATACCTACTGTTGTACAATGTGCCGCAAACTTCAGAGCCAAGATCCAAGAGGGCCCCATTTATATATGCTGCTCCTGCCATCGCCTCATGTACAGGAGATCTGTTGTCCAAATGAACAATGAAAAGTACAACAGTGCACTGATAAAACAGATCATGGAACATGGTGGTGCCTTGGAAACCAATGGAAAGTTGTGGCTCTGTACAACGTGCCACAGAACACTGAAGCGAGGAGAAATCCCGACTCAGTCGTGGGCCAACGGGTTAGCACTTGACGATGTCCCGCCTGAGATGAGTGACCTCCGGCCACTGGAAGTACGACTCATCAGCCAAAGGATTCCCTTCATGAAGCTTGTATCCCTGCCGAAAGGTGGCCAGAAATGCATTCACGGCAGTGCGGTGAATGTGCCATCAAAACTTGACACAGTGACAACACTTCTTCCACGATTGCCGCAGGACGCAGAAGTTGTTCCACTGAAACTCAAACGCAAGCTCGCGTACAAAGGCCACTACATGCACGAATATGTACGTCCTAAGAAGATCATGGCGGCTCTAAAGTGGCTTCAGCTCAACAATCCACTGTACAAGGACATCACACTTTGTATGGATTGGGAGGCAATATGGGAACAGGATGAATCAGATCTGTGGGAAGCCATGACTCTCAATGAAGGAGCACCCCGGGAAGCCAACGTACAATCACCGATGTCATCATCACTGGTAATTCAAAATAATTATCAGGGTCTACAACACCTAGCAAGATCGCGACATCTTGATGTCGTCAACGTACCGGCGGATGGGAACTGCTTCTTTCATGCCGTCTCTGTATCCCTTCAAGCATCAGGCGTTCAGTCAACAAGTGCATCTGATTTGAGGGCCCAACTAGTACACTTCCTTGAAGACTCCACCTCGTCTCGTACCTATGCTGGTTTCGTTCCCAGGAATTCTCAAGGACTAACTCCAAGTCAACAAGAATCTCCAAACCGCAGGATGACCAGATATGTTACAGCACTTCGCGGTGGAGAATGGGCCGATAACATCGCAGTGCAGGCTATTGCTCAAATGCTCAACATCAACATCCGGGTGCTCAACACCATCACCCCAGACTGGATGCACGACATTCACCCGACAGGCACACGAAGCGACAACACCATCACATTGGGTCTCATTGGAGAACAACACTACGTAGCTCTTGAAAACTCCACCAACCACCAGGAAACACCAAGCAACAGCCCCAGGAGCACACACGAAGAGCAACAAGATGACGTCGCATCGGAACCGGACGACAGACTGCGAGGGATTCCCTACGATACTCTCCTCCAAGAAGAAGGAAATGCAGACAAAACTTACTCCGTGGCTCCAGCAGAAAATCTAAAACCCTGTGCCTTTCTGCTTGATGAGTTATTCGAAGAACTCGCCAATCCGTCAAAGTATCCACATGGCAGTGGTGGACTTTCCGCGAAAAGACCCAAGAGCATCACTCCAAGGAAGTACTTCAATCAAAGACTACTGGATGCCGATGGACGCTTTGCCAAGGACATCGATTATTTGCTTGCTGCACAGTACACAGTGGAATCCAAGCAAATACTGGATGATCTGCAAATATCGATGAGACAAACACACGGAATGAGCTTCCAGAACCGCCCAATCAACGCCGGTTTGTTGAAGTCATCTGACAATGTACAAGCAATGATCCGCACAGACACAGCATTCAGGTTTCTGAAAAACGTACGTGGATCACCTGCATACTGGAAAACGACGCTACTGGATTTGCTAGGCATGGTGCGGCAACTCGGCACTCCCACTTGGTTCCTGACACTCTCAGCAGCGGACATGCAATGGCCTGAGGTCATCCAGAGCATAGCCAGGCAGTACGGGACCAAACTCAGTGATGACGATGTGAAGAACATGAGCTGGGAGGACAAATGCAAATGGCTCAGAAACAACCCAGTCACAGCGGCCAGACAATTTCAACACAGACTCGAGACTTTCTTTAAGGAGTTCATAGGCTCAAAGAGCAATCCCATTGGACAGCTTGAGGACTTCATGATCCGCGTGGAATTCCAAGCTCGTGGGTCGCCACATGCGCACACGATCCTGTGGATAAAAGACGCCCCAAAGATCGGAGTCAACACGGATGAAGAAGTCTCTGCGTTTATTGACCGCTACCAATCCTGCTCCCTACCTGAAGATGATGACGATCTACATGAGCTCGTCACGTCTCTCCAAAGCCACACCCACTCGCGCACCTGCAGAAAAGGCCAAAACTGTCGGTTCAGGTTTCCTCATCCACCGAGCCAAACCACACTCATCGCCAAGCCACCAACAGAAGAAGATCCTGTTCTCGCAGCACGCCAGATCAGCGAGAAGCAAGAGGTTCTTCTGAAAGTGAAACGGGAATTAGAAAGTCCTGAGTGTCCTCGGGACATCACACTTCCGGATTTGCTGCAGAGAGCCGAGGTTGATCAGCTCCAATATGAAGAAGCGGTGAAAGTGGCCAAGACAGGAAAACAGATCATTCTGAAGCGTCAACCACGTGAGGCATGGGTCAACCAATACAATCCGGACATCCTCCATACATGGAGAGCAAACATGGATCTCCAGCTCATCCTTGATCCGTATTCCTGCATCATGTACGTGACGAGCTATATGCTGAAAAGTGAGAGAGCTATGGGAGAACTACTCAGAGCAGTCGTAGACGAATGTCGAGGGGAAGAGATCAAGTCAAGACTTCGAAAAGTGGGTTCAGCTTTCCTGCACAACCGAGAGGTCAGCGCTCAGGAAGCTGCATACAGACTTCTTTCTCTGCCACTGAAGAAAGCCAGTCGAACAGTCGTTTTCGTCAACACTTCCCCAAAGGAGAAACGAGTGGCAATGCTTAAACCGCGGGCTCAACTGATGGACATGGACGATGACTCAGAAAGCATCTACTGCACATCTCTTCTCGACAGGTATTCAGCTCGGCCACAAACTCTGGAGGACATGTCGCTGGCTGAGTTTGCAGCAAATTATACCACTACGACCGCTGGTAATGCTGCAGAGGGACATGACCATCAACCACAAGTCTTGTCTGATGATGAAGCTGAAGAGGACGATGAACCACGAGGTGCAGCTACCACGAAAATCCAATTAACAAACGGATTGGGACAGATGCACAGACGAAGAAAACCCTGCATCATCAGATTCCACCAAGAAAAAGCCGAGGGAGAAGCCAAGTACCGCAACCTCCTCATGCTATACCAACCTTGGCGGAATGAGGAAACCGACATCAAGGGAAATTGCGCGTCATTCCTGGAGAAGTATCAACAAGTCCAGGCTCTTGTCCGAAACAACGAGCAGAAATTCACCCACAATGCCGGGGAAATTGACCAAGCACTGCAGGACCTTCACGAGTTTGGTCCCCCTGAACACGCTTGGGACGCCATGGCACCGAACGCACTACACGAAGAAGCACAACAGGAAGAGGAGGGCGCAGTGAATGACAGATTTTTGGAGCAACCAGACATGGCAGAGAATATCGATTTGGGCCCCGAAGCACGCTCCAACAACTCGGAATTTCATGCTCGTTTCAATGCAGAACTTGGGAAGACACTCATGACACCTCAACAATACAGATAAATGATGAGAACCTTGAATGTCCAACAAATGGAAGTCATCAAGGTGCACCGCAAGTGGTGCAAGGACATGATACGCGCTCTGAAGTCTGATGGACCAGTTCCCGTCTACAGGTTATTTCTCAGTGGACCGGGAGGTGTCGGGAAGAGCCACTTGATCAAACTGGTGCACCACGAGACAATGAGATTACTGAAACCCTTGTCGGGGTACTTTGAGCCTGACGAGCTGCCCGTTATCCTCACTGCTTTCACAGGAACGGCTGCATTCGGCATCGAGGGAATGACACTGCACTCTGCCTTCAGCTTTGCTTGTGGACCACGCAGCAAGAGAGAATACATGCCTGCGAGTAGCGAGAAACTCAACTCCCTCAGATCGCGCCTCGGGAAGCTCAAATTGCTCATAATAGACGAGGTGTCCATGGTTGGAGCAGATCTGCTCTATCACATCCACCGGCGACTACAGGACATCACAGGGCAATCAGATCCCGACTCCCGTTTTGGAAACGTCAGCATCCTTGCCGTCGGGGACCTTTTTCAGCTGCAACCAGTGGGTCAGAATCATGTCTTTGGTCTTCCTTCTGATTGCTACGCCAGGTTACATGGATCCCTTTGGGAAGAAAACTTCTCTGTCATCGAGTTGACTGAGAGCATGAGGCAGAAGGACGACAAGCAATTTGCTGACCTGCTCATGAGGGCCAGAAAAGCTACCTGCACAGAGGACGACATCAAGCTACTGAAGACTCGAGTCGTCACTTCATCTGACAACACCTACCCTGCTGATGCCCTACACGTCTTTAAGACCAACAAAGAAGTCGACATCCATAACTTGTCACACATCAAGAAATCACAATCACACATCCATGAGATCAAGGCCATTGACAAGCGTAAGGATGTCCACACAGGCCAGCTTACCGTGGTGATGCCATCTAAAGCATCCGACACTGGAGGACTGCGAGAAGTTGTCGTGGTCACAATGGGGGCACGGGTCATGGTCACTGTCAACATCAACGTGTCCGACGGCCTGGCCAACGGTGTTTGTGGAACTGTCGTTGGGATTGAGACCACAGGAAATCAGGTGATCGTCATCCTTGTCAAGTTTGACAGTCTTCGAGTCGGAAAAGATGCCATCGCCCAGAGTCAATACAAGCAACAGTATCCTGACGCAGTTCCGATTATGAGGCAGGATGTCCAGTTCTTCACAGGAAGAGGACGACAATCCGTGGAGGCCAGACGAACACAGTTTCCACTCACACTTGCCTGGGCCTGTACCATCCACAAAGTCCAAGGAAAAACGCTGGAGCAAGTTGTAGTTGCCATGGAAGGGAGAGGGAAATTTATGCCAGGACAGGCATACGTCGCCATGAGCCGTGTACGATCTTTGCAAGGACTGTTCTTTCTCGGGTTCGATGCAAGTCACATCCGCATCAACCCAGTCGTTCAACAAGAAATGGATCGTCTGAACAACGCTGCAAAAAAGAATCACCCCTTGCCGCATTACCAAGCTGATAACAGATGCGTCAAAATCAGTTTTCTGAACGTCCGATCTTATCTCGAGCACTTTGATGACATGAGGAACGATCCAGCTATCAGAAAGATGGATGTGCTCTGTTTTGCTGAGACATTTTTGCATGACGGCCAACGACTAGGACCGGAACAAATGCTCAAGCAGGACGTTCAATGCTTTCGAGCTGAGAGGCCCCTCGACCACGGGATTCACAGAGGAGGCATTATGATTCAGGCTCCACAGGAGATGACTCCAGCGAGTTTGGACACACCATCCACAGCACTGGAGTACACAGGAATCGCCCTCCACGCCCACCGAAGGACAATCAACATCGTGACCGTGTACAGGCCTCCATCACAGGGTCCTAGGATATTCAAAGACCGTCTTCAACAACTGATGACCACACTGAACACAGAAAACCTGACGGTCCTCCTCGGAGATTTCAATTTTGACTTGCTGGACACCCCTGACCATGACATCCTCCAGCTGATGGCTCACCACGGGTTTCGCCAGTGTGTGACCGGACCAACGACTGACCAAGGATCGCTACTGGACCACGTCTACGTCAACCAGCCAGTCACTGTACATGTGGATGTCGTGGACACATATTATTCAGACCACGATATCATTTGCGTCTCTCTGCAAATGTGACTTTTCACCTATGATGAGATGTATTCCTACTTTTAGTTCTTTTATATTATACACAATTATCACTAGTTCATGTATGACTGCATACAGTTAGGTCAATTGGAATACTACGTTCTATTTTAGGCTGATGTATTGTTAGTAACATATAGTTCATGTATTGTTTTTCAATAGGAGTATGCATGTTTACATTATGCTGTAACTTTTCTCCAATTGTTCTCAATTGCAAAACAAGAATTTCAAAAGTAATACAAATTAAAGGTATTAATTCTCATTCATTTTTTTATGGATGTTACACAATTTAATGGTAATGTTCAGGGAACTTGTTTCACGAACGTCCGGCTTTGGACATGTATAGTTATGTACTTGTCAGAAAAATATAATAAAATACATATCAACAGAACAACCATTTCTCTGTCTCATATTTTTGCAGCACTTCGCAGCACATAGAGTCCAAATGTTATCAAGTACCACCACATGGATGTGATTACAATATCAAACTTTTGGCGGGATAGAATGGTTTAATTTGAAACAAATCTTCCCGCATGACAACGTAGGTGTGGCTTTGCTACACAGATCTTGTAGTCTTTTATTTTGGCAACAAAAGTAGCTGCGGCGAAGGTATGCGCTCTACCGAGTGCCCGTTCTAGTTTTTTTTTGCATTTATCCAATCATGGAGGAGCTTGCAAGTACATTAAACGCAAAATAGAAAGATTAGTGGATTAATAGATACCAGTGTATCTTTGCACGGACATACACATAGAGTATATGAGATTTGAACTGGGGTTACCCACATCATGAGCTCGGGGTTGAGATGGGAATACTAATGGGATAACCCAGAATAATGTTATTGGTATTCATTCAGAAAAGGATCCAAAAGAAAAATGAAAATAACAAAACGAATCTACTCGTATATTCACAACGAATCCGATGTGGTTTTGATTCATGAAGATAAGTGTATTTGGAACATACATAAACTATAAACATTACAGGAAGCTCGGTTTCTGACAAAGGAGAAATTAGAATCCTTTCTATAATTCACGGACCGCTGTGTGTTTGGTATGTGTGTTTGTCACACTACTCCTACAATTCTGGGATGATTACACAAAGACTTGCTACATGGGATCAGTATGACCCCAATTAGTGCATAGGGGTGTTTTTATCTTTGCTGGTGGTCTTGCGGGGTGGGGCATGGGGGTAGGAGGGAGGCAGATTCTCCAGGTAAATGGGTATCATGTGGCACCCCCTCTAGGTAGGAGAGGGTATTACCTTTAAAGTACAGTATTCCAATCCCCACGTTTACCAGTGCAGCGAGGTATTTTGAATTATAAGCAGTAGGCATGGTTTTGCTTCGTGAACATAACCCGGGTTATTTTTAATTTATTTATTTACGGGAACAATTGAGAACGCTGTCAGTTGCCTACACACCATCCAAATAAAGGTAGACATCAGAATAAAGGTAGACATGCTTGGAACAAGATCTTGGAACAATTAGATCTAGATGCTTGGAACAATTAGATCGCCCATAGAGCAGGCACTTTGCTAGTAAATACCAGTAATTTCAAGGGGGGCATATCTACATGCCCCCGTCCCTTCCCCCAGAAGATAAATGGAGTGAAAAAGACAACTTTAGGACCCTTAATCATATGTGGGCGGCTTGTCTACTAGCCTGGCATTTGAACGTTTCTGAATCAAGTTTGTAGTTCGTTTTTCGTATGCAGCCTGTGGCTGCTAGTTGCATCATTTCTCTGGAAGCCCGTTTGTGCCGCTGATGCAGTGCACCAATTACCAGGGAGCTGCTACTAAGCCGTTTAAGTTTCTCCGATGTTTTCCATTTGCCACCCTCTGAAGGATGACAGGCTGAGTCAGAGTCAACCCCTGGCGTTAATTCAACGATCGACCAGGATTTGAACTCAGGATCCTAGGATCCCAAGCCAGCACCCTAACCATCAAGCCGAGGGAATCAATCCAGGCTCTCTGAATCAAGAAAATTGTGGTGAAAGGATATACCATAGTTTGAAGATGAAAACTTGTAAACCAAATGCATAAGTCTATATTATAAAAGGAGCCGTGTCTGTCTGTTTGTTTGTCCGTTTGTTTATTTGTCGTGTTATAACTTGAGAACGGATTAATGGATTTCAATAAATCCAACTACGGTGGATTCGGATAACTCCCGGGAGTGTTTGTGATCCCCAAAAAACCTTCTTTTTTTTTTATGGGTGCATGGCCACGTGTGTCAAAACTGCAAAGGCCAACAGGTGACGTTGGTTATCCCTGCACGGAGAGCAGGATCTCCCAGGAATCCTTTTTTTTTTTTCCCCCATAGAGTAGCCATTGCAGCAAAGATTGGTATTTCCATCAGCGAAGCGACGGGTCTTCTATTCTAGTACAATTCAAAACAGGCTTAGAATAATAGCAGAGGAAAAAAACCCCCAATAACATTAAGCTTATCCACAAATTATGTACATCGGTCATAGTGGATGAGAAGTTTTAATTCACCGAGCAGAAATGCACATATTGTACTTAGAAGTGCAAGCAACGAACACATGTTAAACAATCGCAATTCAAAAACAAAGGGGATGATTGGTCATACCAGACAGCTCATTGTTCGTCCCAGCAGAAACTTGCTGTTCATCCCGAGAGCGAATTTCTTTGGCACGCGACGCACTCTCACCCTTCTTACGCTTTACACTGTTATTGAATCTCCAGACCTCCAAAGACACATCCCATGACAACTGGCTCACGAGCTTCTGAAAATCCTCCAAAGCTTCCTCCTACAGAGGGCATCGATCAGAGTTAACATCAAGCGCAGTACTTAAACGTGTGCACGATGCAAGACACGTACAACAAAATATGGCGTACAGAGTTAAGGGCATCTCGCTAAAACACGAAGTGCAGAGACAAGAAATGCACACAAGTGTAAATAAAGGACTTGAAGAAAATAAAGGTCCAGTGATCAAATTTAAAATGTTAAAATCATTCACGGCGAACAAGCTGCTCCTCCACACCTGATCACCTGCAGAGTAAAATATATATATATAACAGATATGGATTTATTGAAGTGTCGACAATATGCAATTTCCAATGCGTCTCCAAGTTCCTTTCACTACCATGCACGGCAATAAAACAGTGCCAAGTGGGTTTAAAGGTTACATACATCATGTTGAAAATATCCTGAAATACAGTATGTTGAAAGTTTGATGGTGTCATCTTCTTCCCAGGTTGACTGCCATGGATCTCCACCTCTGTCAATCCAATGATGCCCTCACACATGCCACATAGATCAACTGCATCCAGTTCGTTATATCAGTCATCCATTTTCTCCTGTGCATCCCTCTCCTACGTTTTCCATTGATCTTCCAGTTCAATCTTCCAGCTTCAATAGATCTTCCAGTAAAACATTGCTTCAAAAAGGGGACCAAAAAAACAACAACAACCACGGTCCCCGAAAAAGGCCAACCCCCGCTTGCGGGGAAAAATGGCCTCTAAAGGTGTTTTTTTTTCTTCTTTTTTTCCAGTTCAATAACTGGCTCCGTCTACCATCTACTCTAATGATGACCAAATAACTATATTGCGTCTTTCCTTGATGTTCTGCACTAATTTTCTCTTTTCTCCAGCCATTTACAATACTTCCTCATGTGTCTTCCTATCGGTGTAGGATATGTGGAACATCCTCCTCTATGTCCACATCTCAAATGCATTCATCTTATCAATAGTCTCTCTCTGTTCGTTGTCCATATTTCTGCCGCATGTAATAAATATGACAAAATGTAGCACCTTGACATTATATTCCTAAAATTCAGCTTCAGCTTCCTTGATGTTAACACGACCTTCACTCGAACGAAGCTCGTCTTGGCTATCTCAATTCTCCTTCGAATCTCATGATCACATCTCCCATAGTCTGCGATAACCTGCTCAAGGTAAGTGAATCTTTTCACTTCTTCCAGGTCTTGTCCATCATCTATTTCAATTTTAACTGCAATCCAAAAAGGACAACACCAATAGACAAGCACGAAATATGTCGTGCGCAGCATGATACTTGCAAAATCCAAATAAAGAATAGTTGCCATGGAAAGAGCAATTTGGCAATGAAGAAAATTTGACCTATCAGGTGTTTTACATTATTGATTGTTATGCATAACAAATATCGATGATACTTTATTTTTAAAATTGTGGCCTAATAGGTGCTTAGCACATTTCGGATGGCATTGGCCTTTGACGAATTTGGACCAAATTTTTCTCAGATAGCCGTTTTCTCAGATAGCGTACAAATAAGCCGTTTAAGTTTCAATTTGACATTTAGGAGGCGAATGAGACAGACATACCCAGGTAACGAATATACAGTACTGTACTTGTGAAACTTCGATTTCACAAGTAATAAATAAATAATAAACAGACTACCCGACAGTCTTGATACACTCACCGATGGGGACGATAAACGTTTATGCACTTGTCTGCACATTCGCGGAAGTACCTTATCATCCTTGAAATCACAGGCTGGGAAATCCTTCACGATGGTAAACAAGTTGTCCACTGACCGGAGTTGATGAACCTGATGAAACAGATTTGTAAGGTAAACTTGCAAATATCGTAAAGTGATCACAAGAACGCAAGTATTGCAGAACCAAACCTCAATAACTGTCTCAGGTCTCTAACGGGTGACTTGAAAATACAAAACAATTAAAAGTTTTGGCCTCACCTGCCACAACCTATTGAGGTCAACAGGGAAGGAAATCTGTCCCCTGTCTCGGCGGATTTCAGGCAACACCCCGAGCTTTTCATGCACCTCATCAGCAGCCGTCAACTCGAAGCCGGTCGGCACTGTGGCGGCGATAGTGACCTGCAGGTGCAAACACCAAAACATGCACAAATATTAGATCAACTGACAAGCAGCATGGAGTGCAACAAAACCTGTACGCAGTGCCAAGGGAATACACTACCAAGAACAAGCTGGAAAATGCAAAACACACCTGTGTATCGGGTCCGTACTGAAGTAATACCTCTTATTTTATTTCTCACTAAATATAATTACAATTACAATGAAAACATATGAGTTCATAGAACATGATACCCCGCACAGTGTTCAGTATATACTTCAAACTTCAATCTAATATACAGCAATACCCCGGCCTACGTCATTAATTCGTTCCATAAGCCGTGACGTAACTCGGTTTTTGACGTAAACCGGGCGTAATGCCTTAAAATGAAGACAAACACCGTAAAACTAGAGTAAATAACTGGAGGACGCTGCGGCTTCACCCTAAATCTTTGCCGCTCCCCGTCGGGAGTCCCTCCGTTGTTTTCTATCGGTTGGGTCTTCTCCTTGAACGGGGTGACCGGCACGGACGTGTCGACCGTGAGCGGGCTTGTGTGCCGAGTGGCTCCACGGCCCGCTTCACCACGGCGTGCTTTACCCAACGTGTCCATGCAGTTTCACCGGTGGTCGTGTCGTGTCGTCTGTGACGAACGAACGAGCTCAGGGTTCCGTGAACCCGGCCGCCCCGGGGATCGACGCTCGCCTTCTAGTCGTAGACGTGCCTCGTCTTTCCTCGAGTGACCGAAGTTGCGTGCTTCTTTTTTTTTTTGGACGATGCGATATACGCAGAAACGACAATGTACAGGCAGGCATTTGCAAATCCATGCACACGTCGATCGGTTCGTCGACGCCGGATGCCGGCGAGGTGCCCGACGAGGTACCCTGGCTCGAAGCATGACACCGTCATTCGTTTCACATGGGCCATGGGCCCTGGGGCCTGACCTCGTCGCGGACACTGCACACTCTGCACGGTGACGTGACGTGACGTCTGCCGCGGACGGTCGTCCGAGCCGGCATCGTCGTCGTGTTTCGCCATTGCCACGTTGCGTTGGTTGTTTTACACAGTAAAGGAATAATCTCAAAAATAACAGCGAAAGGCAAAGCAAGCACGCGACCGCAGCACAGGACAAAATGCATATGGCGTTGCCTTTGTTTTGAATGAGAACCTGCAGCTATGCATACGTATACTGTACGTACATTTTAAAAATATTTTTCATGTGCTTTTGATTGTATTTTAAATTGTTTTTTAGCTGCTTTTATTGTTAATTTTTATGTACTATTTTATTTATTTTAAATATATTTTTTTCACGTCCTCCTATTATGATGTAGGAGTGACGTAAAGTCGTACATAATGACGTTCGCTGAACTGAAATTTACTCGAGAAGAGTGGCGTAAAGTCGGACTCGACGTAGGTCGAAATGGCGCAAAACGGGGTATTGCTGTATATATATTGTTGCGGTTCTGAGAAAGTGTATATATATGATTAATAAAGGTTAAAGGTTTTGCCCCCATAGTTAGTCCACATGCAACACGTAGGCCACCTTAGAACGTTAGTTATTTCATAGTATATGTGAGATAAGGATATTCCCAATAGTGATACCTGCGTTGTGTAAAGAAATAAATAAGAGTAGGCCCCGTTAATTTTGCAGCCCACCCTCCAATCGACCTCGTTGGGCACCATCCAGTCTGTGCCCCATTCCCCATTGCGCACCATCCAGTCTGCGGCACATTGCCCCTCGCATTAGGATGCTGAAACCAGCCAAATGCCACGAGGTAAGGCCTGAAAAGGGGGCGGAGCGTGATGTCGGGGGTGTGGCCACGTCAAGCAGACGTCAAGGGCGGAGCCAGTAAGACCCCAACAACCAACCAGAGCTCCGTGGGCATGGCCTAAGGGGTGTGGTGAGAACGTGGCTGGGACATTCGAGAGGGTTCGCTGGGCGGCGCTATATAATCGCGCACGCAAAGCCCTTCCACAGGACTGATGAGCAAGGGGCTTTGTGAAAGGACTGTGCGGAAAGGACTGAGCAAGCTCGCATGAACAGGACTGACGCAGCGGCACTCATTGCAGAGGACTCTCGTGGAACAGGACTGTCCAGGACTGGAGAGTATTGCGCTTTGTGAAAGGATCGTCACATTTGGCATTGGTGAAAGGACTAGTTGAGGATTTGGCTTTGGGCTTGCTGGGAGCGCATATAAAGCGCCGGTATTTCTATTACGCACGTGGCCGAGACCGCCAGTATAACCGCCCAGCCGGTTCGTTTATTACGTACGTGGCCGTGAGCCGCGAAGTAACCGCCAGCCTAGCTTACCGATCCCCTCATATAATTCTCTGATCCGCGTCAACGACACGCGAGGACGCCGCCGGTTGCTCAACCCTCTTCGTCCTACCATCTTCTTCGCGGTACGAGTCGGGGACCCAGAGAACGAGCTGTGGACATCATCCCTGGACCTTCAACCCCAACCTTCTACATCCCCGTGTGAGTGTGTGTGTGTGTGTGTGCGGGCCCGTTTGTCCAGGGGATAAGTTAAGACTGTTATTAAGGCTGCCCTGTGTATTCTGTTCTTCTTCTTCATTGTACAATGTACATTGTACAATAAATCCTGTGTTATTCCTTTTCCTCTTGGTTCGACCGTTTCCATATTTTCCTCAATTGGGTAAACGTGGCACCATTCGGAACCGCTTAGAATCGGGTTTAGTACCTGTTAACGGCCCGGATCACGGCTCGCTATCGCTCGGCGTGTCCACTAAAACCGTGGTTCGGGCGGGAGTTATTTCCTTGCTTCCTGGGCGGTGTTAGTAATTAGGGAATAAGAATTCGGCTTACAACCCTATTTAACGCCGTCCGGAAGGAACGTCATAGCTCCGGATCCCGTCAGCTAGTAAAAGACAAGGGGATTAATCCCCCCTTGATAAGGGGGAGGCCGACGTTGGGAGATCCGCAACAATATATATGGAGCTCGGTCGCGGTGTGCCTGCATCTGTGGCGATGCGTCCGGCCATCAACAATTGTCCTAATCAAGCAATAACGGTACACCCCCTCCCTCCACCCCCCATACACAATCGGCAGCGATGTCAATCAGATGCTAGGCAATCTGCAAACAGAACGATATAGTTGAGTCAGGTGACAATAGATGGGCCGGTTTCAATTTAAGTTTAAAACAAAAACTCTTCGTCCTCAATCTTTTTCTTCATGTGTAATAATGGTGAGTCTCACTCAATCCCGTTTCTCATATCAATTAGATTTTGCAAACACTAGCTGTATTCAATACTTCCCCCCCCACCCCCCCACTCTCCCCTCCCTCCTCTTCCCCATCTCCCCCACTACCCCATCTCATAGGATACATTTTTCAATCTTGCTGGGAGCCAAAACTTTGCACCTAGCCTTGAACTAGCCAATCAGCATAACTGCTGACAGAGGAATGGACAGCCATCTCCGTTTTATATATAGATATGTGGCAAATGTGATTAAAGTTATTTTTCACATAATCTCCGTTAAGTGCAATGAACTTTAATGGCCGCACCAATCCGACTTGGTTTTCTGGTGTCACTGTGGTTGTAGGCCGATCACAAAGGCTTGTGGTTGATATCGGTTTCTCGCTCTTGAAACACTTTGCCCAATGTCTAACAGTGCTCGCATCAATGGTAGGGTCGCCATACACATTCTTTAAACGCCTAAGAATATACATCGGATGAATCTCTTCTGCAGTAAGAAATTCAATAACTGTTCTCGGCTTTGTGCACACATGATCGAGCATGGCAACATCACACCACACTTTCAAAATGGCTGTCACGTGACTGAGCACAGTGCTGCTCAACTCAAAATGGGCGAGAGATGCAAACCTTTCATTGTGATTATGCGTCGCCTTCCTATGATGCTTTGGTTATGAACTGGAAAATAAGCGGCATTACTTTTATACCAACCCTCGTATATGGAAGCGTCAATAACAGCAAACGGTACTTACAAAGGAAAAATAAATGAATTAAGGAAATTATTATATAGTCACATAGTTTAAAACACCCTGAGGGTGGCACTCTTGTAATTGTAAGTTCAGACAGCCAATTGGATACCCGTTCTCTTAATCCCTGAAAATGTTAGGGTTAGGGTTAGGGTTAGGGTTTAATGTAGAACCTAAATGCACCAGGAATTAAACTAGTAACACCACCTTGATTGAAAACCGGTGATATCTATCTATAATTCCAGTAATCTCTGTACGTTTGTACGTCTGTACGTCTGTACGTCTGTTTGTCTGTGACCGCTGTTTCTCGACAACCACGGGTCCGATATACTTTTAACTTGCCAGGTATATTGCTGGGGACCCGAGGATGTGCCTTTTCAAGGTTTCATATTAATCGGAGAAGTAGTTACCGAGCTATGTCCAAAAAACGATTCAACCAATCAGAGAGCAGCGAACGATCGCGTGTGCCGAACGTGGAGGACACACTCTGCCTCGGATGGCACATTTGAGAGCGTATTCATTTATTTCACGTTTGCAAACTATGTTGGCGTTAAACTATGTTTTAAAACTAATAAAACCGAATTTGCGATTCATTCGCTTTCCTGCGCGTTTGTGCACGCGATGGCGATTTCTTTACCAAACTCCGGAAGCCGTTCGCTTTGGACCAAACCATTGCATGTAAATAGAGGGGGGGGATTGTCACCGTACTCGCAAGCCGTTCGCTTTGGACCAAACCATTTCATGTAAATAGAGGGGGGGGATATAATTTTAGATATAGATATAGTACGGGCAATGCCCTA
Organism: Myxine glutinosa; assembly: GCF_964187855.1. Taxonomy (NCBI): domain Eukaryota; kingdom Metazoa; phylum Chordata; class Myxini; order Myxiniformes; family Myxinidae; genus Myxine; species Myxine glutinosa. Next base: position 86,971,413 of record NC_136272.1, on the reverse strand, counting down.
GTAGTAAAAAGTATACAAGCAGAAACTAAATAACCCAGGATAATAAATAACCAACAAGAAAGATGTTGTGCATAGCATGATAAAATACTCGTGAAATCCAAATAAACAAGAGTTCCCATGGAAACAGTAATTTGGCAATTTTGAATGTTTGACCTATCAAGTCTTTTACATGATTGAAATGTTATGCACAACAAATTTGGCGAATAAAATTTCTTCTAATTGTGGCCTAATCGGTGTTTTACATGTTTTGGATGGCATTGACCTTGACCTTTCACCAAATTTTCCTCACATACTACACATAAGTACAAATAAGGCGTACAAGTTCAAATTTGACATATTGAAAAATTTATTTGGTGCATGGTAATAATATCACAAAAAGTCACATTTGATTATAGCAGGGAAAATGGCCTTAAAATGTATGTTGTGTTGTTTGTATGTGTTAGCTTTTATACGAGCCTCGACTAAGTAATATATTGTTGTGGATTTGAGAATCTTGTTGTAAATATCACCCTGAGTAGTGCAATGATTCCTTGTAAATATCTCTGTTTTGTGTGTAAAGGTCAAAGGTCGTCCTCTTAGTTAGTCCATATACATGCACGTAGAAAATCATATACCCTTCTAAATAGTTATTTCTTTATTATGTGTATTAGTTTAAGGCTGTGTTTCCCATTAGATGACTACATTGCACCGAATTCAAATAAGGTAGATCCCCTTTCAATTCCCCATTTGTCCGCAATTGCCAACTGCATTCGCCCTCCATTGAACATGCGGTCGGTTCGGAGAAGAAAGGCGTGTCTCCACCCTCGTCATCGGAAGGAGGAGTGAGCCAGCCCTTGCCGACCAATCAAGCACGAGGGGTTTGGCTTGAGAGGGCGGAGAGAGAACTATCGGAGAGGTTCGTGAAGATTCGAGGGTGTGGCCTATATAACCCGTCACGCGACGCCCCCACCGAGATGATTGAGGGACAGAGATGCACAAAAAGAGTCCACCGAGAGAAGGGAGAAGTTCATCAAAAGGAGTTTGCCGCAGCTTTGAGCAAACCGCAGGTTTGAACAAACCGGAGCTGAACCAACGGCAGTTTTGACCACAGCAGCTTTGAGCGTCGAAAGCGGTTTTCGGCCGCGGCTACAAAGCGACGCCGCCGTGCGAACACGCCTGCGGAGGGGCGGCGGCTGCTCACTCCCGGCCTGACCATTCTCCTGCTCCAACTGAACCTTCCTCTCCTTCCAGCCATTCGTGCCATTCATCCCGATCATCATCCCCCCGTGTAAGTCTGATTGTCGTCCGTCTTTTATGTTGTCCTGGGGGTTAAGTAAGACTGTTTAGGTTAGTTAATATTGCACTGTGTCTTCTGGTCCTTCCATCTTTCTGTCTTTATTTTCGTATCTTTCCTTCTCCTTGGTTCTTTTTGATTGTGTACATAATAGTAGTAATAAATCCTGTTATTTCCTACCTTCGTTCTTCTTCTTCATGCTCGTCCGGTCGTCTTTGTGATTTCCCCATTGAACACCTGTGGCACGATTTGGCCAACGTTTAAGAATCAGGTCTAGTGAATGCTAATGGTTCGTGCCGTGGCTGCTAATCCGCTCGGCAATTAACATCTTGTCCGCGGTCGCGAACGGGGTTGCTCACCTGCCTCTCCGGAGGGAGCCGAGCAACTTCAGGACTCACGTCGGTCAGTCATAGATAAGGGGATTAATCCCCCCCTTGGTAAGGGGAAAAAGGCCGACGTAGAGATCCGTAACTATATATATATATATATATATATATATATATATATAATAATTACAATAATAAAATTAACTCAAAACGGTTAAATAGATTGCTCTGATTTTTGGAGAACCAATTCCATGACCCAATATACGAATCATATTCAAATTTCAAGTTAATTGGATGAAAATTGATGATTTTATGTGACCATGACCTTTGATCCTGGGAGCTTTTCACCTCAAACAATATTCTTCTAGGTGTTGGTGAACCAATTCAGTGACCCAATATGCAAATTATGATCCACCTTGTAGCGTAGCCAGTCTCTGGATGGGTGGAGATTGCACATTACTTGCTGAAAAAAGCATAATCGGTGTAGTATGTATTGCAAGAAGACTATCGAGGTTTGTCTGGTGTGCGTCCCAAGGGGTCTAATGGGTCTAGAGGGTCTATCCTAATGGTATGGGTCAGCAAGGTAAAATGAACAAAAAGGAATGAAAATCAAACATGTGGAAAGTTAACAAAAAAAAAACCAAAAAAACCAAAAAAAAACCCAGGTAAACCAGATCTGATGGGAGGATGTTGAATGCAGGACCTGGAGAGCAAGAGCCAGGATTTTGACAGATCAAGGGAGATCAAGGGACAGATCAACATTTAAAAAACGCCCGGGCAACAGTTGTAAAACACGAGTCATATGGCATAGTGCAGTGGAAGAGTACAAAGGACAAACAAGCCTGCCAAGCAACCACGGTCTTGCAGAGTTGCAGGTATGAGTGAAGGAGCAACGAGGGAATACTAAAGGTGCCAACATTGCACAAGTTGACACAGCGAGTCCGGGCGTGGAGTCCGGAGCGCATTCGTGACTCGGGCACAAAACACCACCAGTGATGGCACATTCTCATAAATTCAGGTAAAATAACCTTAAGCCCATACAGGTTGAAAAAGCCCCGAGAGCATAGACAGATTGCAAAAGTGCCGCCTCATAAATGAAGGAATATGAATGATCGTTTTAAGGCCATTTTCCCTGCTAGAGCGGGGGTTAGCCTTGCGGGCCGCATGACAATCATGGTTCCCTGTTTGAGGCAATGTTTTTATGGCCGGATGCCCTTCCTGACACCAACCCTTAGTCGCCTCTTACGATGCGCAGGGATACAGTGTACCTATTCTAAATTGGGGTACACACCGGGATCATTCATCTCAGCAAGCTGGTGCTCAATTTGCCGACCTCGGAAGGATGACGGGCTGAGTCAACCCCCCTGGTGTTAATTCAGCGATCGACCAGGATTCAAACTCAGGATCCTAGGATCCGAAGCCAGCACCCTAACCGCTAAGCCAAGACCAGCCAACACCAGGATCATCATGAAGAGAGACAAACACCTTTGAACCAAAACCATCACTTGAACCCCAATGTAGGACTGAGTGTGTGCTGCTGTGCCCCACAGTTGTTAGATGGAACAACTACACAACCTGAACGCGACTCCTCCTCCACTCCCTCACTCTCCTCCACTCCTTGAGGGCACACGTCTTACACAATCTACCTCCATGTTACATCCTTACTTCCCGTTTGAACTATCACAGTCTGGCAGACGGCTCAAACAAAGATAAGTTTGAATCGACCACAAAGAGCAGATATGCAAATTCATGTTCCAATGTCTAACACACCTCCTTTTAGAGGAAAAATATCTGGAAACAATAACGGACTAAGAAATAAAATACCACCTTTTGACCATCTCTCATGTACTCTGTGTGGTTTGAAAATGTAATATTTACATTTCAACGGCATCATCACAAAGACAAGACCTCTCAATACTATACACACGCAAAACACCATTTTTACCTCTGCCACCAAAGGTGGATGGAGGTTATGTTTTCACCCCTGTCTGTCTGTCTGTCTGTCTTTCTGTTTGTTTGTCTGTCCATTTGTGAACAAAATATCTCAAAAAGTTGTGGACGGATTCGGACGAAATTTGGCAGATATGTAGCACGTATGTGACAAGGATGAAATGATTAGATTTTCGTGAAGATATGTTTTCGGATCCAGCTACCAGAATTTTTAAAGTGATTCTTCACCATTGGGAGATAGCGCCAAAACGATACATAGCAGGATATCTCAAAAAGTTGTGGACGGATTTGGACGAAACTTGATGTGTGTCTGACAAGTTGTCCGGGCAACTTTGACAGGTTGTGCGTCTGACAAAGAAGAATCGATTCAATTTTGGTGAAGATCGGGATCCGGATCCAGCCAGGATAATTTTTAAATGATTCTTCAATCACCATTTCATTTTAGGTGAAGGTGGGAGTGCATCAGGGGTCGGTACTAAGTCCACTACTATTTGTAGCTGTGATGGAGGTGCTCGCTCGGAACGTAAAGGAGGGTTTACCGTGGGAGTTGTTGTATGCAGACGATCTGGTGTTGATTGCAGAAAGTATGGATGGACTGAAGGAGAAGATGAACAAGTGGAAGGAATGTATGGAGACAAAAGGTCCGAAGGTGAATATCGGAAAAACGAAGGTGATGGCAAGTGGTAAAGCATGTGGTGAGGTGGAAAGAACCGGGAAGTGGCCGTGTGGTGTGTGCAGGAAGGGTGTCGGAGTGAATTCCATTCAATGTACAATGTGCGCTGAGTGGGTTCATCAAAAATGTAGTGGTTTGAGAGGGTCATTAACCAGTGTGGCAGCTACATTCAAGTGTAAGGTGGGCACAGAGGGAGCTGCAGATGGAGAAAATGTTGAGTTGGATCTTGGAGACGGCGTGAAGCTGGAAGGTGTGAAAACATTTTGTTCCCTATGAGACATGCTGAATGGAGAAGGTGGATCAGACTCGGCAACGGTTGCTCGAGTGAGATGTGCATGGAAGAAGTTTCGGGAACTGAGTGGCATGGTGACGAGGAGGGGAGTGTCGTTGAAGCTGAAGGGAAAGGTGTATGCTGCATGTGTGAGAAGTGTTATGATTTATGGGAGCGAGACATGGGAAATGAACGTAGAGCAGCAACGAAGGCTGGAAAGGGTGGAAATGCGAATGGTTCGGTGGATGTGTGGAGTATCGTTGAGAGAGAGGAAGACAAATGATGAATTGCGAAAGATGATGGGAATAGAGCCTGTGATGGATGCTGTGAAGAGAAACAGTTTGAGATGGTTTTGTCATGTGTTGAGGAAGGATGAAATTGACTGGTTGAGAAGAGTGATGGAAATGAATGTAGAAGGAATTAGAGGACCGGGAAGACCGAGAAAGACTTGGCTAAAGATGGTGGAAGAAGAAATGCGGGCAAGGGGGTTAACAAGGAGAGATGCAGAAAATAGGGCAAAATGGAGAAGATTGTCATGGGAACCGCAAGGCTAACCCCCGCTCTAGCAGGGAAAATGGCCTTAAAATGCCTGTTGTTGATCACCATTGAGTGATATGGCCAACCAGGCGGAGGTTTGCGCTCTCCAGAGTGCCGTTCTAGTTTGAAACAGCAAAAAAGTGCTGTTTATTGGATGCACACACATTATTATTATACGACATATACACATATCCATATTATACGTTAAATACATATTGTATTGTGTGCGACATATCCATATTGTACTGTGCGATAAGGGTGAAAGGTGCGAGGAGAGCTCGGCGGGTGAAGTACCAACCGAGAATGAAGGTGTGGAGGTTGAAAGAGGTGACAGTAAGGGAGGCATTAAAAGAGAGGCTGAGTAGGGTCGAGGATGATGTGGTTGAGCTTGAAAGTGGTTGGATGTCAATGAAAACTAGTCTGTTGGGAGCCGTTGGTGAGGTATGTGGATGGACAAAAGGACCACCGAGGCACTCGGAAACATGGTGGTGGGATGATGAAGTTGGAAAGAGGATTGACGAGAAGAGGAAGAAGTTCAAGGAGTGGCAGAAGGCGAAGGGTACGGGAGCAGAAACAGCAGAGCATGAAAGTTATAAGGCAGCCAGGAAGGCTGCAAAGAAAGAGGTAGCAAAGGCGCAGGAGGCATGTAGGAAAATGTTCGGAGAACGCTTGGATTCGGAAGAGGGTCAGAGAGCGGTATTCAGGATTGCAAATCAGATAGCGAAAGAGAGGTGTGATGTGATGGGGGTGAGCTGCTTGAAGGATGAAGTGGGACAAATCGTTGTCGACCCAGATGGAATTAAAGGAAGATGGAAAAGATATATGGAAATGCTGTTGAATACAGAGAATGAATGGGATGGCAACATAGAGAGTAACCCAGTTTTAGGACCGGCAGAGAAGATAACTGAGAAGGAAGTTGAGGAAGCGATAAAAGCAATGAAGGGTAGAAAAGCGGGAGGGCCGACGGGAGTTGTGGGAGATATGTTGAAGGCAGCAGGAAGTTGGGGTGTGAAGAGAATGACAGAGATCTGTAATCTGGTGGTGAAAGAAGGCCGCATTCCAGTGGATTGGGAACTGAGTACCCTCGTCCCTCTATACAAGGGGAAAGGTGACCCTCTGGAGTGTGGCTCGTACCGAGCGATAAAGTTATTGGAGCATGGAATGAAGGTATTGGAAAGGGTGTTGGAGAGGAGGATAAGGAAGAAAGTGAAGATCGACGAAATGCAGTTTGGATTTATGCCAGGAAGAGGAACGACAGACGCGCTTTTCATTGTGAGGCAGTTGCAGGAGAAGTACATGGAGAAGAGGAAGAAGTTGTTTCTTGGGTTTGTTGATCTGGAGAAAGCATTCGATCGGGTTCCACGCAAAGTATTGACATAGGCATTGAGGAAGTTAGGAGTGGAGGAATGGTTGATCAGAGTAGTGATGGCAATGTAGAAAAGAGCGCGCACAGCTGTAAGGACGAAGGACGGGAACAGTGGTGAGTTTGAGGTGAAGGTGGGAGTGCATCAGGGGTCGGTACTAAGTCCACTACTATTTGTAGCTGTGATGGAGGTGCTGGCTCAGAACGTAAAGGAGGGTTTACCGTGGGAGTTGTTGTATGCAGATGATCTGGTGTTGATTGCGGAAAGTATGGATGGACTGAAGGAAAAGATGAACACGTGGAAGGAATGTATGGAGACAAAAGGTCTGAAGGTGAATATCGGAAAGACGAAGGTGATGGCAAGTGGTAAAGCATGTGGTGAGGTGGAAAGAACTGGGAAGTGGCCCTGTGCTGTGTGTAGGAAGCGTGTCGGAGTGAACTCCATTCAGTGTACAATGTGCGCCGAGTGGGTTCATCAAAAATGTAGTGGTCTGAGAGGGTCATTAACCAGTGTGGCAGCTACATTCAAATGTAAGGTGTGCACAGAGGGAGCTGCAGATGGAGGAAATGTTGAGTTGGATCTTGGAGACGGTGTGAAGCTGGAAGGTGTGAAAACATTTTGCTACCTCGGAGACATGCTGAATGGAGAAGGTGGATCAGACTCGGCAACGGTTGCTCGAGTGAGATGTGCATGGAAGAAGTTTCGGGAATTGAGTGGCGTGCTGATGATGAGGGGAGTGGCGTGCTGATGATGAGGGGAGTGTCGTTGAAGCTGAAGGGAAAGGTGTATGCTGCATGTGTGAGAAGTGTTATGATTTATGGGAGCGAGACATGGGTAATGAACGTAGAGCAGCAACGAAGGTTGGAAAGGGTGGAAATGCGAATGGTTCGACGGATGTGCGGAGTATCGTTGAGAGAGAGGAAGACAAATGATGAATTGCGAAAGATGATGTGAATAGAGCCTGTGATTGATGCTGTGAAGAGGAACAGGTTGAGATGGTTTGGTCATGTGTTGAGGAAGGATGAAAGTGACTGGTTGAGAAGAGTGATGGAAATGAATGTAGAAGGAAGTAGAAGACGGGGAAGACCGAGAAAGACTTGGCTAAAGATGGTGGAAGAAGAAATGCAGGCAAGGGGGTTAACAAGGAGAGATGCAGAAAATAGGGCAAAATGGAGAAGATTGTCATGGGGACCGCAAGGCTAACCCCCACTCTAGCAGGGAAAATGGCCTTTTAAAATGCATGTTGTTGTTGTTGTTGTTGTTGTTGTTGTATTGTGTGCGACTTATCTTATACACACACACACACACACACACACACACACACACACACACACACACACACACACACACACACACACACACACACACACACACACACACACACACACACACACACACACACACACACACACACACACACACACCTCTCTTCAGTGCAACAACATTCCACCCACCTCAACTTTTGCAGAACTCATATTATCCATAATCAGTGGTTCCAGCATCAGCCGACGAATGCAAAGGACAAAACCTTGATTGCAGGTCAGCTGTACAAACCTACATATGGCACGGCACATGTACACCAGGATATTTTAACAGCAAAACAAGCAGTCATCCAATCAGAACTCACATTCCACACTGAGATGCACTACCTGTTCATAAATCCACCAGGTCGGACAAGAACATTAATAGACATCAACCTGTCATCAATGTCTAAAGAGGGTTTTCAGAGCTATCCCACAATGCCGTGCGCGCCGCCATGTTGATTATACAGTGTTCACTTCCCTGGCAACAACAGCATCAGCAGCTCTACAATCTAGCACGTTCATCTCGTAATTCTTACTAGTTACTTACTCAAATGGAACGTTACGCTAATTATTTGCCTTTTTTAGGTCTTGTTTACCTTTTCTTGCTTGGTTCGCTTGCCAACCAACATGGCGCCCGCGCACTGCATCATGGGTACTAAAACCCCTCAATTAATCACAAGTAGCACGAATTGCAAGGTCATCAAGAGACATCAGTACACTTCAACATGGAATATTCCAAGGACATCATTAGTGTACAATAGACAAACACATATTTATTACGTAGTACTGTATGTGGATGGGATTCGCACAGAAAAATAAGCTCATAACAATAATAATTAAATAATGATGATGATGATGATGATAAAATAAGGGCTAAACAGAATTATTATCGTTAATAAATATTTTATACTGTACTTAACACCAAAACCGAGCACACAAGGAACCCTCACAAACCGAGCAGAAAAAATACCGGAACTCATCCTCGCTTGACCTTTCACCTCTAATATAATGGTTCGTTTGAAATGAAGAAATATTCCTCAGGAAAAATCAGAATATCCTCTTAATCCACAACTTATCAACTTACTTCAAAAGGATGAATCCAGACACGCCAGAAAAACAGTTGTTGCACTCAGAAATACATTTTCACCACTACATTTTGAAAAAAGTGTTTTATAATTGCTGTTGTTGTTTTAAATGATGCATTGTGATTTAATTAATGGTTAAGTATGTAATGCTTACCTGAATTACTTCAGTAGTATGAAAAATAAAGGCTTTCGGTGCTTGAGATTGTTTTAAGGAATTGTCCGCTTTATGACGTCTTGATGGAGTAGTTAGCAACGGTACCTTTTCGCGAGGTTATTGAAACCTTTTCACTTCCAGTTCCAGTTCCATACACTGAACCGTAGTTCCGGGATTCACGAAAGCAGTTTAAAAGTCTGTTTATTGCGGGAATATTTTCAGACTATCAGTATCAGTCTATCACTAATATTTATTGGGGACGTGACATGGAAACGTAACGCGCGGACAAGTTGTCATACTGATACTCTGCTCATGGTAATTGCATTTGGCAGTACGTATTGGGTTGTCACAGTCCATCATACATGGTCATGGCCGAGGCAGCAGAAAGCCCTGAGTTGCGCTTTCTGCAAGCGTTCTTCGCACAGGTGGGCTCCTTCTCCAGCGAGCGGGGTCGGGAACTTCTCGACAAGGAACGAGAGAGCAGCCGGAATGCTGGCGGTTCCTGGCCAGGCTTTCTGGCGGCGCTTGGACAGCTGGCCGCGACCGAGAAGGCCTATCATGCCATGGGCTTTCTGGGGAGTAAACCCGGTATGCCACCGCATTCGTCGGAAGGGGCCGTGTACATTTCACCTGTGCGATGCAGTTGGGGGAGTGGCAGGTAAAGTGAGAATGATTGGACGATTTTTTTTTTGAATGACGTCACGCAGTGTTTTCCTGGGTAAAAACTGCAACGGTGTAATACAATACAGACCTTCATTCTCCATTGTGTTCCATTACCAATCGGCTTGCTAAGCCAGCCGTTCCTTATCAACCGTTTCGATAGAGTGCTTGCTCGATTGCTTGAGCCACTTGGCGAGTGCTCTACAAGCTGCCTAGGTAATGAAGCACACCTGGTGAAAAATACTAATAGTAATATGCGATGAGTGTTTTAATTATATGAGTATATACAGTCGGTATATACAGTCGTGGCCAAAAATATTGGTACCCTTGCTATTTTTTCAAATAATGCACCATTTCTCCAGAAAATTGTTGAAATTCAAAAATCTTTTGGTATCCACATATGAACAAAAAAAAAAGCTGAAAAAATTACTAAATCTTAGCTTATTCCACATAAATCCTAAAATGGCCCGGACAATATTATTGGCACCTTTTAGAAGTTGTTAGAAATAATTAGATTTCAAGCAGGTGATTCTCCTTTACTTTGGAATTGAACTCACCTGTGGTGAGTTGCAGGTACCTACAATATAAAAATCACTCATTCAACCAGTTTGAATAGAGAAAAGGAGTCATTCTGCTGTTTTGTGTCACTGTGTGTACCGCAATGAGCATGGAGAAAAGAAAGAAAACCAGACAATTGTCTGAGGAGGTCAGACACAAGATTGTAGCCAAGCATGGACAATCTCAAGGCTACAAGTCCATTTCCAGAGACTTTGATGTTCCTGTGTCCACCGTACGTTATCAGGAGGTTTAAGGTCCATGGCACTGTAGCCAACCTCCCTGGACGTGTCTGCAAAAGAAAACTTGATCGAAGATTGCAGCGAAGGATTGGTTGAATGGTGGAAAAAGCACCTCGATCAACTGCAAAACAGATTCAAGCTGACCTTCAGACACAAGGTGTGACCATTTCAACTCGCACCATCCATCGACAACTCGATGAAAGGGGGTTCTATGGTAGGAGACCCAGGAGGACCCCACTGCTGAGAGAGAGAGACATAAGAAATCTCGACCTTAGTTTGCCAAAACACACACGAACAAGCCAAAATCCTTCTGGGAGAATGTCCTGTGGACAGAGGAGACCAAATTAGAGCTTTTTGGTAAAGCACATCATTTCTATGTTGACAGAAAACAAAATGAAGCCTTCAAAAAAAAGAACACCTTCCCTACAGTCAAACATGGAGGAGGTTCAGTGATATTTTGGGGTTGCTGTGCTGCCTCTGGCACTGGGTGCCTTGAATGTGTGCATGGCATCATTAAATCAGGTGATTACCAAGGCATTTTGGAGTGCAATGTTCAATCCAGTGTCAGAAAGCTGGGTCTCCGTCGAAGGTCATGGGTATTACAGCAGGACAATGACCCCAAACACACTTCAAAAAGCACCCAGGAATGGTTCAAGACAAAACGCTGGACTGTTCTCAAGTGGCCAGCAATGAGTCCAGATCTAAATCCCATTGAACACCTGTGGGGAGATTTAAAAACAGCAGCTGGGAGAAGGAACCCTTCAAATCTGGGAGAACTGGAGCATTTTGCACAAGAAGAGTGGGCCAAACTGCCAGTCGAGAGGTGAAGGAAGCTCATTCATGGCTATAGGAAATGCTTGACTGCAGTTATTTTTGTGCAAACGCCGTGCTACCAAATATTAGGTCTGGGGTGTCAATAATTTTGTTAATGCCATTTCTTTTTATTTTCTGATTTAAAAGGATATATTAAGTTCTGAATCAAAAAGAAAGGTTCTGTAATATTAACAGTGAAATAAAGAATTGTGGAGACCAAAGACTTTTGTCAATTTCAACTTATTTTTAGAGAAAATTGTGAGTTATTTGAAAAAGTGCAGGCATTCCAAAATTTTTGGCCACGATTGTACGTCACCTGTTATCATTACACTGTTATTACTTTTGATAACCGTATTATTATTTTCTCAATAACTTGTAAATTGACAGGATTGACTTACAACAACAACCATCATCATCATGAGGAAAGTGAGGTACAAAATTGTATTGTACATATTTTTCTGTTTTCCTTTCACGAACCAGCTGTCCATGTCTGACGTTCGACTGAACACGTAAAGAGTGTAATTCGTTCAGGGTGCCGGTGATGGCTTGCCTACACTTGTCAAAAGGGTTAGCTGATCACTGCTCGGTTGCACGAGATTATACCAATTAAATAAACTCGCGTGGATCGGCTCGCTACACTCGCCTCACCACACGTTGCTATAGGGACACAGGCTTGTTTTACCTGAGGATAATGAGTGGTGGGTGTGCGAAAAGGAGGATTTATTAGATTTTGGTGAACATCTGGATCCCAATACATGAATTCTTTTTCTGCGATTCTTCACCATTCAGTGATAGGGCCAAAAACGATTTATAGCACGATATTTCAAAACGTTGTGGACGGATTATGACAAAACTTGGTGGATGAGTTAGGTAGGTGACAAGAACAAGCGATTCGATTTTGGATCAGATCTGAATGCAGATCCGCCCTATCGGTGGAATACAAAACGTAAACTGCGCATCCTGTTGGAGGTATGCGCTCTATCAAGTGCCATTGTAGTTCTTACTCTAATTGCCTTTCGTTAAATATCAGGCCTCTCCATCAGTAATTGAAATACTTGTGCCATAACGTTTCTTGGCGAAGACGACAATGTTGTTGTTGTTGGTGGTGGTGTTGTTGTTGTTGTAGTAGTAGTAGTAGTAGTAGTAGTAGTAGTAGTAGTAGTAGTAGATGTAGATGATGATGGTGATGATGATGATGATGATGATGATATTGGGGTATTCTACTATTTTGCATATGTAGAATTTAGATTCGCTTCTGTAAGCTTTACTTTTTTTAACAGAAAAAATAAAAAATTGATTTGACCCAGAAATACCATATAACTTGCAGCAGGTTAATCTATGGTAATTGTTGCCTTTACAGGTGGACAATCGTTTTTTGCACGAAAGGACAGTATACGGAACTCCTATAGCACTCTTGCTGCTGACCTAAACCGTTTTAGCACGCAGGGCTCAGGTGCTACGCTCCCTCTTCTCGAGGAGTTGCTGTTCCACCTGGCCGGGCAACTGGATGCCTTCGTACGTGCCCGGCAGGAAATGGCAGATTTCTATGAACGACTGTACAGCTTGAGCCTGGGTCGAAACTGCTCACTAGAAGATCTTCCTTGTGCTCTGGACGCCATAGTTCAGAAAGTTTCATCCAGGTGATAAATCAGTAAGCCCTTTGGGTGTTGAGGGGTGGGGTTGTTGTCGGGTGGAAGGTGTTGGGTTTTCTCCTTAACGGTGTTATTATACTTGCTTATTCAATTGTACTGCACTGCAGTGCAAACCAACTAAGGATGTTTCAATTGGAGTACCGTACTCTTTCACGAATTTATTAAACTGTGGGCCTCATCAAACATAGCAATGATAGCTTTCGTAAATTGATTGATCTTGCAAAGCTAGCAAACTTAACCAACATCTACAACATTACAGCAAATTTTTCCATGGCTTGCTTTGATGACCTGGGGTTTGTGAGGGAGGGAGAGAGAATTGAGGACTTGAAGTCACATTTTTCATTCCGTGGATGTTCTGCGTGACCCTGCTAGTTACAGCAAATTATTCAATGGCTGCTTCTTTCCAGCGTTGATGGTTAACTTCTATGTGAGGTAATTACCCCGCACGGGCGAAGCAAAAAGCGGGGTTAAGCAATTGATTCACTTCTGTCTGTTTGTCTTTCTACAAATGTCAGTTTATGATCAAGGAACAACTTGATTTCATGGGCTGGTGCTCCTGCCTCACACCTAGCTCGGCTTCACGCTGTTGAAACCAAAGCTTTCAGAATCATTGGAATCTCCCGCGATGAAGCTATCTCTGAGGGCCTTTCACTCACTCACCGCAGGCAGGTAGGTGGTCTTTCTGTCTTCTACCGACTCCTCTCCGGCCTTGCTCCCCCAGCTCTCTCTGTGCTCTGTCACCCCAATATTCCTACAGGTCGCACAAGATCTGCCAGCAAGCCTCTGATGGTTAAACTGCCAAAATCTCGGCTCTCTGCTCACCTTCACTCCTTCATTCCTCTTTTCTCCCGTCTCTGGAACAAACTCCCACACTCCCTTCAATCCCACTCCTCCCTCCAGGTCTTTAAAACAGCTGTTCACCACCATCTCTTATCTTCCCCCATCCAAAACCTTGATCTTTTCTACCCCCACTAATTCACCCCAGATCCACCTTGTTTGTAATTCCAACTTCTTTCCTGGAAGTCCTGGCAGTGTCCATATGTTTTATGCCTCTCCCACCCCCTTTCCCATGCCTCCCCCCCAAAGCCCTCTCCCTCCCACAGATCTCTCGATGTCTCCATGTCTCTTGGTTCCTGCTCTCAAATGTTGTGTTCGTGTCCTTCCCCCTCTCTCCCCATCTTGTCTACCGCTCCCGATGTTTTTTGTTTTATGTGTCGGTTTGTCGGTTATGTGTCGGTTTGTCGGTTTGTCTTTCTGTTTGATAAATGTTCGCTCCTTCACGAGCCTCGATCTTGTATACAAAAAAAAAAAAAAAAAAAAAATTGAATGTTGTATTTTGAACACAAATCAGAACATGAATCGGAAAACAAATTTATCAATTAATTATCAGTACTTTGTCTCTGAATTTGTCCTGATCGCACATGTGCAGAGAGGAGTGCGATGATTTTTTTACCCTGTCTGCCTGCCTGACAGTCAAACGAAATTGAAAATCATTACAAACAGGAAACCTTCTGTTTTTAAGGAGGTCATAAAGGACACAAACAGGCTCGAACAACTAATCTAACTGCACAAGGCAGTTTATGTTAAATAAGGTGGTGTCTGGGACTGCATTAAAGCACTAAAACTCCAGAATTTTTTTTATACGACCTTTAAAATCGTTATTTAGTTCAATAGGATTATGTACTTGAATACTTAATGTGGAAAGGTGTTCTATGAAGTCTGTAGTTTAGTCTTTGGCTTTGATTGTGGGTTTGATGGTACTTGTGAAGTTTAAAAACACCAATTTTACATTCGTCCAATTTGGTGAGTAAAATAACAAAACCTGCATTTTTTAAAATGGTATTGCCATTTCTTCCTGTCTTACCAGGTTTCATCACCCAACACTGAGTGGACTGAATAGTAGCTTTCAACTTGAGGTGGAGATACTGGCCCACCTCTTACAAGCTCAACTTCAGATCTCCTCCTGGCTCTTCTTCCCCTCCCTCATGAACCTGCATGCATCTCACACAAAGCTTGCCGCGTGGACTGCACAGGGCACGGAGCACGCGCGTGAAGCGGTTCAACGCAAACCCCTGTTTGGAGGTTCAACGCAGCGTGGTTTGCAACCACCGCACCTCCATCAGTGGCTGGTAAACGAAAATAAAAATAATCGTTCACATTCCCATGCATATCATAATTATTTTTTTACCATAATGGTCAATGCCAAGTGCCCACTGGTTCAAGGATGTGCAGCAAGAAGTTCATCACACAAATAGTTTTCACATCATTTGAATGATGATCTCGGGGAGTGGGTCCGATTCTGAAACTGCATTTGTATGCTTCAAGTGCAATTTGCAACGTATCGCTCTGTTAGTCGCAGCACAGACATCAATGTGTGTGCTGTCCCTCGGAAGGACATTAAACTGAGTGTCCTGTGTGCCGGCATTTGTTGGTGGACATTAAAGATCCTCCAGCGTCCTTCTTGAAGAGTGGGCGAGTTATCGCCGGCACCAGAAACACATTCCAAATCCCTGTCAAACTCGGTTGAATATCCTGTGTCAGATTGGCGACCTGTCTCGGATTGTAAATCTTAGCCAATAAACTGCTTCAGTAGAACTGACGCTCCATATAGAGCATGTTCTTTACGTGAACAAACTCTCATCTCTGATTTGCGACATGTGCTGATGGCATTTTGGTATATCCATCTCATCTTGACTCTTCTATCTTTGTAATTGATAGTTTGCAGTAAAAAAAAAAAAGTGTCCTTTTTGTATGTTAATGTTTTTAATAATTGTTCATTCATTCATTGGTAATATCGACCTAATACCCAGGATGCTTGTAGTTTAGTTAATAACCAATAGAAATGAAGGTTTTGCTTTCACTCTTCCTGTCCTGATTGTACCGAATGCAGAGCAAATTTAAGATGATCCTTTTGGCCAAGTTTACACTCTACTTCCATGAGATACTGAGCCAACAAACAACATCGGAGATGAAGACCCTCACGGCAAAGGTCACCCCTGACCTCTATGGCAAAACCTGCAGCTTTATAAAAAAAACTGATGCTGTCAACGTCTTGCTTATACTGGACATCACAGGCCCACAGGACAGCTTCAAGGTATAACTCTAATCTGTGTGCCCACTGTCTCTATTTTAAAATGATTCTGTCTTGCTGATTAAATATTTCACGAGTAGAAATTTTCGGACGAATGTTATCCCTCTTAAGTGGGGGCTGTAAGGGGCAAATTTACAAAAGGCGTTTAGGGAGCGTCTTGCTAACATGCGCCTAACCCTTAAATGCTGACAAAAACATTGTTGTACACGCATAGCTAATCGCCCATCTAAATAGCAACTTACTAAGGGAGATAAACATCCGTTTAGTTGTGTGCGTCTAAACAGCTGATTAGCCTGTGAAACACCGCTCATATCTCCAACATCCAATTGAAATGATGCACTTGAATAGAATCGCAGCACCACGGACAATTGTTGGAGGGGATTCAGCACATTGGTCCTAATCGTAGGTTGATCCAGGTCGTCTTGCACTCGATTCAGCAGCCAATGAAATGATTCCTTCGAGAGTCTGTAACTCCGGACAAATTTGATAATGTCATACTTCAGAGGATTGCATCTATCCTTGAAGATTATCGATGCACGTCGGCGAGCTGCCCTATTCCGATCCTCTTTTACTTCCTGTTGAGTTAATTCAAGTACTACTAACGCATCCATATTCACTGTCCCATGTAAACTACCAATTATAAGCCATGCAATTCTTATACGTCCATTTACTAGAGTTATGCTCTGTAGATTACTGTACTTAGAATTATAATCACTTCCGTTACCGGCAATCCTTACTACAACAACAACAACAACAGGCATTTTAAGGCCATTTTCCCTGCTAGAGCGGGGGTTAGCCTTGCGGTCCCCATGACAATCTTCTCCATTTTACCCTATTTTCTGCATCTCCCCTTGTTAACCCCCTTTCCCGCATTTCTTCTTCGACCATCTTTAGCCAAGTCTTTCTCGGTCTTCCCCGTCCTCTATTTCCTTCTACATACAATTCCATCACACTTCTCAACCAGCTGACATTGTTGTACACACCCTAACCCTAACCCTAACCCTAACAACCCTAACCCTAACAACCCTAACCCTAACCCTAACAACCCTAACCTTAACCCTAACCCTAGTTGTTAGGGTTAGGGTTAGTTTATACTTCTCCCCCCCCCCCCCCCCCTTCCCACGCCTCCTTCCCCCAAGCCCTCTCCCTTCCACACATCTCCCTGCTCTCAAATGTTGTGTTTGTGTGCTTCCCCTTCTCTCCCCATCTTGTTTTCCGCTCCCTCTTTTTATATATTTTGTTTGTCTGGTTGATTTGTTTGTGAAGTAAATGTTAGCTCGTTCACGAGCCTCGATTCAGTATTTTTAAAAAATAAAATAAAAAAAATTAAAAAGTCACTTTCATCCTTCCTCAACACATGACCAAACCATCTCAACCTGTTTGTCTTCACAGCATCAATCACAGGCTCTATTCCCATCATCTTTCGCAATTCATCATTTGTCTTCCTCTCTCTCAATGATACTCCGCACATCCACCGAACCATTCGCATTTCCACCCTTTCCAGCCTTCGTTGCTGCTCCACGTTCATTACCCATGTCTCGCTCCCATAAATCATAACACTTCTGTCGTCTTCTGACATCCTTACTGTAGTACATAAACCACAAAAGCATAACCTATTAACTTGAACTGCCAGGAAGTATCTGAGAGTACAACTGCAGTTTTAACTGTATCTAATGCAGTTATAACTATACTAGTTTTTACCTAATGCTTGCTTCAAGGCCTTAAAAGGCACTCTTAAACATGCCCTTGCCGACGTGTTAAAAGTTTATTTCTTATTTGAACAATTGTGATTAGGTTTTGATCACGCATTAGATAAACTCTTTGGCGATTTGCGACTAACTTTGGATGGTTGATCATCGCACGATTAGCGATTCTACATGCGTCTAACTCTTAAATGACTTCTGTAAATTTGGCTCGAAGAGTTTAAAAATGTTCTTCTGAAATGGAGACCATGATATTAAGTGATCTTTAGAAGGTAATATCCACCAGGCACTGATGAGAGGTACTGTTATATTATTTCATATGTAGCAGGTGGCTGCAGTGTAGCATCATTGCTGTGAGTGTCGCCATGCCGCTGATGCAGTGCCCCCCTGTAGGTTAGAGCAGGAATTAGTAATCTGTTTGTGGTGCCTGCGATACCTCGCCTCATCTTCACGGTAGACACTGTGGGGTATTTAACCTCCACCAACTAATGGCAGCGGATGGGACTTGCAGTTTAACATCTGCCCAAAGGATGGCACACACATTAATGAATCGGTCTGCGAAACGCTCAAAACCGCCTTTAGAGGCCTTTTTACCCCGCAGAGCGGGGCTTGGCCTTTTTTGGGGCACCGTGGTCCCCTTTTTGAAGCAATGTTTTATGGCCGGATGCCCTTCCTGCCACCAACCCTGTTAGTCGCCTCTTGCGACACACAGGGAATTACCAGTGAACTGGTACTCAATTTGCCGACCTCGGAAGGATGACAGGCTGAGTCAACCCCCCTGGCTAGGATGATGGATTATAGTTGGGTCGGATTCTATCCCGGCCGAGACGGTTCAGAGTCGAGTGTGTGGACCTCTAGTCGAGTCGAGTGTGTGGCTATTCTGGCAGCCCTAGAGAAGTACTAATGATGTGTTTTTATTATTATCATTATCGTTATTGACTTGAAGCCAACTCATTGACATAAAAAATTGGTTTGAGATTTATTTTTTTTATGAACAGTGGTAATTATTTGTACAAATAATTTGGGAAAAGTTATTTGCTTGCATTCTTAATCCATAACTTTTCTACTTTGTGTCTCTCAAATCTTAGGGGCATGGCTACCACCATCCCAGCTCAGTGGGCAACAAAGGTGCGTCTGAGAGCTGCGTCACCGTGGTCTCGCTCCCGACGGAGCGTTCGTCCCCCCACTGGGCAGTGGTTAGCGCAATGCTGGTAGAGCGAGCTAAAGAATTAGCATCATTGGAACGAGTTATTTATACCTACAATGAGGCCACCCAGAGCTGCTACTACCTCGTGCGGCCCGAACCTCGATTCGCCATTGTCGCCATTTTTGAGAGCCGGAAGCTTGAAAGAGATTCTCACGTGCAAACGTTTCTTCTGGAAATGTGTGCGTCTCTTCGTCCGTGCAAACCATACGCGAGCCTCAAGCCTGGGTCCAAGCATTAAGCAGTGCGTTGAAATGACAAGCGAACTCTTCCGCTCTTCCATGAGCCTTGACCTCTATTTTTTCAGTACTTTTGTAAAGAATAATAAAAATAATTGTTGAGCTTTATAGTTGAAACCTCAACTCGCAGTGTGTAGATCATTGTGGGATGTTCTCCATTCTGCTTGGCATCATTAGGTTGTTTTTCTTTGTGTTTGTATCCATGTTTATTTACAGTAAATGTGTCCAACACTGCGGACTCTGTTCCTTCGTTCTGCACACGTGATGTTCCGGCACCATCAGCATTACTCATTGATAGGTTTTGTTAAGTTTTCCATCCTTCATACAATCACAATAGCTTATTGTTATTGGGTAATACAAGTTGTCCAACAGGGTGTTCCAAACTTCGCGCACTTAGCCTGGGTTTGATTCCCGACCAGACTGTAACCTGTCGGCTGGGTGCTTTGCAGATGGGGATGCATCACGGGATTGCAGTGTTCCTCGCAAGGACATTACTGAAGAGGGCGTCTTCTTCCAGCATAGGTTTTTCAATGTTAAATATCCCATGGTGTCCTTCATGAAGAGTAGGTGCATTATCTCCAGCACCCTGGACAACTTAATAATTCCTGCACAAATCGGTTGCAGTTGAATATAAGGCCTGGCCACCTGTTTCTTGGGAGTCTTGGTCTCGGCTATCTCCCGTGGCTGTCCCCACAAGAATGGTCAGATTAATTGGGTTTGGTGAAGGAGTCATGGTAGTAGTGATATTAGTAGAATATTCCATCGCTGGCAGTCACTGATAGGTGTCATTCAAATACTTCAAGTTCCAAGTAATAACTTGACCCGATGAGATAATTACCTGTTCTCCAAATGATAAACGGTAATACCTGCATCTCTCTCTCTCTCTCTCTCTCTCTCTCTCTCTCTCTCTCTCTCTCTCTCTCTCTGTGTCTCTGTCTCTGTCTCTGTCTCTCTCCCCACACCACATGTTGGAACCTCTCCAGGGAAATGGCACTTTTTGAGAACAGGGTTGAGGAATTGGGGCAGGGAGGGTTGTAGAGTTGGGGGTGGTTGAGTTGTGGTTGGGGGAGGGGTGGAGAGGAGGTTTCAAAGCTTGAATTGGGGAGAGGATTGATGCCATAGTGCTGGGAAGGGGAAGGTTGAGGCTTTGTGTGGGAGGGAGGACTCGGTGGGGCGAGGGATTGAGGAGTTATGAGAATTGCATGTGCAAGTTTACTCACTCACAGTAAAACCAACACCGTTATCTTTGCATACACCTGCCCACCAAACGTCCTGCATCGGATATTGCCAGAGGCTGTTGCAGACACCGTGCATCACCGCAAGGCACCGATGCAGCAACACAAGTACCGAATCTTACAATGGCCCCGAGCCTGCATCCGGCAGCTTTTGCCCGCATTTTCACCTCCAAACCCGCTTGACCTCCGATGCTGTGATAAACCAGCATTTTGATTTCCAAACATCGTTGCGTTGAGAAACAGGTAAGCATCGCGCAACAACCAATCAGAACGGTTCAGCATCATCGGTGGTGTAATATGGTTTGAGCGTTCGCTCTGAGTCTGGGAGGTCGGGGGTTCAAACCCCGGCAGAGTTATTGTCCAATAGATCAAATTTTCATTGGTCTTCACTGCCTTGTAGCACACCTGCATGCCGAACTCAGGGGGTCTTTTGGGTCCTCGGACTTTTGGGTCATCGGAAACTTTTGGATTTTTTGGGTCCTCGGGGACTTTTGAGTCATCTGGGTCTTTTGGGGTCATCGAAAACTTTTGGATTTTTTGGGTCCTTGGAGACTTTTGGGTCTTTCAGGTCTTAAAGTGTCTTCATTGGTTGAAGGGGTCTCATAGGCGTACGTAATTAATAGACACAAAAGTATGCCTCACACACACACCTCATCCATTTATAGACTACTAGGGCATGCCCGTACTATATCTATATCTAAAATTATATCCCCCCCCTCTATTTACATGAAATGGTTTGGTCCATTCGCAACGACCACAGAACCCCCCCCTCTATTTACATGCAATGGTTTGGTCCAAAGCGAACGGCTTGCGAGTGGTGACAATCCCCCCCCTCTATTTACATAAAATGGTTCGGTCCAAAGCGAACGGCTTCCGGAGTTTGGTAAAGAAATCGCCATCGCGTACACAAACGCGCAGGAAAGCGAATGAATCGCAAATTCGTTTTTATTAGTTGTAAAACATAGTTTAACGCCAACATAGTTTGCAAACGTGAAATAAATGAATACGCTCTCAAATGTGCCATCCGAGGCAGAGTGTGCCCGCCACGTTCGGCACACGCGATCGTTCGCTGCTCTCTGATTGGTTGAATCGTTTTTTGGACATAGCTCGGTAAGTAATTGTCCGATTAATATGAAACCTTGAAAAGGCACATCCTCGGGTCCCCAGCAATATACCTGGCAAGTTTCAAGTATATCGGACCCGTGGTTGTCGAGAAACAGCGGTCACAGACAAACAAACGTACAGACAGACAGACAGACAGAGATTACTGGAATTATAGATAGACTAGGGCATTGCCCGTACTATATCTATATCTAAAATTATATCCCCCCCCCTCTATTTACATGAAATGGTTTGGTCCAAAGCGAACGGCTTCCGGAGTTTGGTAAAGCAATCGCCATCGCGTGCACAAACGCGCAGGAAAGCGAATGAATCGCAAATTCGTTTTTATTAGTTTTAAAACTTTATTAAAACATAGTTTAACGGCAACATAGTTTTCCAACGTGAAATAAATGAATACGCTGTCAAATGTGCCATCCGAGGCAGAGTGTGTCCGCCACGTTCGGCACACGCGATCGTTCGCTGCTCTCTGATTGGTTGAATCGTTTTTTGGACATAGCTCGGTAAGTAATTGTCCGATTAATATGAAACCTTGAAAAGGCACATCCTCGGGTCCCCAGCAATATACCTGGCAAGTAAAAAGTATATCGGACCCGTGGTTGTCGAGAAACAGCGGTCACAGACAAACGTACAGACAGAGATTACTGGAATTATAGATAGATATAGTAGGACAAAGCATGGACAAATATAGGTTGGTAATAATATTATTGAGCAGACTTTCAGGAATCTTGCGACAGTTAAGACACAAGGATACCTGGAAGGAACTTTGGCGCAGGAGGACATCCGGCCCATCATGCCCATGCGCTGCACCAACTCCAGCATCGTTATACCCATCCACAATCTACACCCACCAACACCCCTCTATCTCCAACACATCCAAATACCTGTATAATTACCATTTAAATTTTAAACCATTCCACTTCCTTCGCGGACACTATAACTACCCGTGTTTAATACCACAGTACTTCTCAGTTCTCATTCCGTGGATTCTTCATTCACTTTTTCTTCTCATAATACCTTCAATTTCGAGTGATGAAGGATCCAATTTGCGGGCGACTCCAGCAAAAAAGCAGAAAAGAGTTCATGGCCGACGGATTGACCTGCCAAAGGCGTGGCACGTGACCTACTTAGGCCACACCCAGTGAGTGGAGCCTCAGTTACAAACTTGGGACCGATTATATAACCGACCACACGGCGATGCGGAGCGAACATTGTAAGAACATTACAACGTACAGGTACAGCTTACAGGTAACAATCCGGTAAATTAGTGTTGATTCAAAATTGACATGTTGTTCGTGAATCGGCCATAATTTTGTTCTTATATTAATAATGAATCAATAACACGAATGTCGTGAAATATTTGTTTGTTTATTTTTCTCATTTCAGGATTAAATCCACGAAGTTAAAATGATTTTCATGATCTTCCTCTCTGTTTTCTTTCTGCCATTCGGTGAGAGATTCCTTAATAATTTGGATTACCTGTGGACTAACCTTTGCTCTGTATTGAGGTTACATATTTGTTACCTCCACCACCAACGTGGATAGAGGTTATCTTTTCGCCTTTGTTTCTGTAAGCAGGATATCTCAAAAAGTTATGGACGGATTCGGACTAAACTTGGTGGTTGAGTTGGCTGGAAGACAAGAACAAGCCATTTAGATTTTGTTTCAGGTCCGAATCCAGGTCCGAATCCAGATCCGGCCTATCAGTGCGATACAAAACGCTAACTGTTCAGTCTGGTGGAGGTATGCACTCCACCATGTGCCATTCTAGTGACTCTCTCCCATTTTTTTCTCTGCAACTGCTTGTCCGATCGATGTGAAACTTTAAATATTGGAGGGACTCCTCATCGAGAATATTTTATTCATGACTCCAACCTCATGTCACATGTTTGTCAGCCATATTTGATTATAGAAAAAAAATATGACATCCTCTCCAAAACCGCTCAACGGGAAAAATTGAAATTTGGCATATGTCATAAACCCCATGGGGAATATTGGGTTATAAGAATGACGTCGTCGGTGAAAGGTTATTTCCACCATAATTGGTTGAATTTATATCCTAATCTGAAACTTCATATATTTGATCTACGACCTGATGTCAGTGAAGAATTAAATTTATGACCGGTCATGTGGCCTGGTAGCCTGGTGTTGCTGCTGTAGCCTGGTGTTGGCTTAGCGGTTAGGGTGCCGGCTTGGGATCCTAGGATCCTGGGTTTGAATCCCGGTCGATCGCTGAATTAATGCCAGGGGGGTTGACTCAGCCTGTCATCCTTCCGAGGTCGGCAAATTGAGTACCAGCTTGCTGGGATGAATGATCACGATGTGCACCCCGATTTAGAATAGGTACACCGTATCCCTGCGCATTGTAAGAGGCGACCAAGGGTTGGCGTTAGGAAGGGCATCCGGCCATAAAAACATTGCCTCAAACAGGGAACAATGATTGTCATGGGGCCCGCAAGGCCAACCCCCGCTCTCTCGGGGAAAATGGCCTTTAAAACGATCATTCATATATTCATTGGTCATGTGGCCTGGTGGCCATATTGGATTAAAAAAAAAAAAATCTTCTCCAGAACCACTTAACAGAACGATGCAAAACATCATACATATTGTTACGGATCCGGGGGACGGCACTCCCGTTAGCAAGGGGGGGTTAATCCCCCTGTCTTGTTAAGCTGGCCATCCGACCGGTCCCGGGGGTATGACGTCACGCCCGGTCAGCGCTGAATAGGGTAGTAGGCCAATCCTTCCTATGACCTAAGTACCAGCGCCTTCCGGTACGTGAGGAAATACTCCCGCCCGGGCCGCAGCGTAATAGATGGATTGCGCCGAGCGAAGCGAGCTGCAACGCGGGCCGTTAACAAAAGACTAAACCCGATTGTAAGCGGTTCGGCCGAAATCGCGCCACAGGTACTCAATGGGGAAATCACTAAAGCGATCGGACGAGAAAGAAACCAAAGAATAAGAAGGAACAGGGATTTATTAATTATTTACACAAAAACCAAAACCAAAGAAGAAGGGAACGAAAGTAATTTACAGAAGAAGAAGACACAGCGCAAATCCTTAGACAGTCTTACTTAAACCCACAGGACAATACAGACAGACTCACATGAATAGGGAATTGCAGGCAGGAATGGCTGGAGGGATGAGAAGGGGCAGACGATCCACAGAGCTGGTGGTAGGGAGGTCCGGGGATCGCGGCACGACGTCGGTGCCCCGCGTGCACACCCTCGCCCTTGGTTCAGTGGCGAAAACCCGGTCGTCAGTGCTGGTTGGTATCGCCCACGAGCGTGCCGACTCTCACTCGCCGCAGGATGTTCGCGCCAAGAAAACGAATGGTCGATCCTCTCTCCCTCCTCTCTCAACTTCTTGGGTCGTGCTCCCTCACTCATCTGCCTCTTACCGACTCTCTTGAACCTCCTCTCGCGTCTCTGGTGGGGGCCTCGCGCCAAGGGTTTTATTACCACGCCCTTGGACGCCTCTCGAACTCACCAGACGTTTCTTGCCACGCCCTATCAAGCCATGCCCACCGAGCCCTGGTTGGTTGTTAAGGGCTCTCTGACTCCACCTTTGATGACGAGGTGGTGCCACGCCCGTGCTCTGGCGGCTCCTCCCCCCTTCTTGGCCTCGTGCGTAATGGAGTTTGGCGCCAGGCAGCGAACGCTGCTGGGCGAGCAGAGCCGGTGTGATGCCCACGAAAACAGCCCAACTGTTACTGGCACTTTGAGGAGACGATTGGGGATATTGAAAGGGGACTTATCTTAGTTGATTGATGCAACGTAGAGTCAACTATTGGAAACACAGCCTTACCTGGAACACATGATAATGATATAACTATAGAGATCCTAAAGTGTCCTACGTGTTGTACATGGACTAACTAAGGTGCAATCCTTAATTAACAGCCAATTAAGGGGACATGTACACAGGGGTCATTTATAAGGGAATTTACTACTAAATTTACATGTGAAGGTTCTAAAAACCGTAACAATATGATCGATGAGCCATGGGGAATATAGTTTGAGTTTTTTTCATATTCACCTTCATTGATGCAATTTAGCCTTAATGTACACAAAAGTGGTTGTTAAATATCCGAATAATTAGTAAAGCTATGGATAATGGCAATGTATATGACATAATAGGGTGCATGGATGATACAGGTATATGGGCCATAATAGTAGCATATTCAGTTAACAATGGTATTTTTGTTCAGAATGAACACGCGAAGAGAGACGATGCACTCTCCCGAATGCTGTTCTCGTTTGATAATGTTTTCACAGTTTATTGAGTGTTTGCGAAACTTGTGCCCTATTTATGAGAAATCTGTACATCATCCCTTACCATAGCCCTAACCCCCAGCCCATAACCCTTAACCCTTCAAAGGCCTCTGTGGTTTGAGAGATGCAGACAGCACAACCAGCTCTACATCCCTTCCAAAGGTTACTCTACCCAGCTAAGTAGTGCTGCACATTTGGAACTCTGAGACCTTTGGAGCAAACATTTAAGAAACTCCTTCTATCCACAACAAGAGGAACTTCTCCACAGATATATCTTTTGGGTCATCTTGTGTACTTTCACCACAGTAGTGAACACTTACAGAATTTTTTCATCATCATGTTGAAAAGGCAACTGCAAGAAGTGTCTCAACTTTCCCTCTCTGGAGATTTCTAGGGAATTTGATTTCCAGCTCTTTATTTAGGAGCACAGAGGTGCAGATATGATACCGTTGTCATGACTATGATGTCTTCAATCAAAGTCGGTAAAAATTGGATCAAATGTGTAAAATATGTACAAGTGTGGAAACACTGCTCAGACAAACTATTTCTGTCAAAATAATTATATAATGGGTACGAGACACACACACATACACACACACACACACACACACACACACACACACACACACACACCACACACACACACACACTGGAATTAATCCCATACAACGGTGCAGGGAATTCTGTGGAATTTGTAAATATCAGGACCAATCGATGGCCACATTGATTGCTTTTTAAAAACCGTTCTTTGTACTGAAGAAGAGGAGGTGGGTGGGGGAAGAGCAGGTGGAATTCACAGGTGACCTACTACAAAGGTCCCAACCCATTGCTCAGTGGAAACAGGTATGTTATGTCCACCGTTGAAAGTTTTTTGTGGTTTGTACCAATACACCTGCATATCTGTTACATTTTGAGCTGTCCCTGTCTGTAGGATCCATTCCATCATGACCTTTTTCGAAGCTGCTTTTCTGTAATTGTTGCTATTTAAGAATACATTTGTGACCTTCTCAATGGGCATGTCCGTTCAGGTGAACTAGTGAGTTGAGTGGCAGATCTGTTACATGGACTCCCATTGTTACATTTCCCAAGATTGAGATCCTCCTGCTTTCCCATGATTGTTGCTTGCAGTATAGGTGTATGTGTATGACAACTCACAGCTTATATAAGTTTGCTAGATTACATGTCATCAATCTACAAGTGTGGTTGAGAAGGCACACACACGTGACGTCATCAAAACCAAATTCTCCAATTACGTACACATCACAAATTTTATATGGATCAATGTGGATTACATTCCTTCAGCGATTACGAATACAAATTGTTGAAGTTGTATCTTAAATCACAATGATGACATTTTATACACCACAGCTCATCTTGAGACCATTTTGCGAGAGGATTGGGGTGGAGAATACCCGGCAAGAAGAGCGCCCATGACCACTCCTGTGCAATATTTTGTCATCCACCACACGGCTACTGGGAGATGTTTCAACAGACGTGCGTGCAGTAAAATTGTACGGACAATCCAGAACTACCACATGAAACATCGGGGATGGTCAGATATTGGCTACAAGTGAGATATTCATATCTATCAATCAGCAAATCATGTGTCTAGTTCTCTTCATCCTTTATTGCCCCACGCATGTGAAGCGAAAAAGTGGATTTAAGGAATTGGTTCATGTCTGCCCATCCATCTGTCTGTCTACAAACGTCAGTTTATGATCGAGGAGCAATTGTTTTAAATTGAATGTTATATTTTGAACATGAACCGGAAAACGAACCTGTATTTAGCAGTACTTTGTTTCTGAATTAGTCCTGATTGTGCATGCGTAGAGAGGAGTGTGATAAAAAATTTTTACTCCATCTGCATCCTGGCAGTCAAACAAATTGAAAAAAATGATTCCAAACATGAAACCCACAGTTTTTAACGATGTCACAAAGGACACAAACAACAGGCACAAAAGACGAATGTAACGTGTTAGATAGGGTGGTGTAAAAGACACTGTGTAAATGGCGGTAAATTCTGAAATTAATTTATTTATACAACTTTTACAATCACTATCTTATTTAAATTGAATTACAAACTTCAACACTGTAGAATACGAATTTCCTTCTTTGCACTTTCAAAACCCTTCCATTTAGCAGTATTTGGACATGTCAAATATGGTGGTGGTTGTTGTTGTTGTTGTTGTATAGCCCTGGACAGTTCTCTCGAATAAGCCACACTACGGAGACAGCCGATCAATCTCGTAGGAGCGACCCAAAGATCCCCCACATCCTGGATGGTTTACCCTGCCTTCACAAAGTCAGGGCCACGGTGGAGAGAGAGAGAGAGAGAGAGAGAGAGAGAGAGAGAGAGAGAGGAGAGAGAGAGATGAGAGAGAGAGAGAGAGAGAGAGAGAGAGAGAGAGAGAGAGAGAGAGAGAGAGAGAGAGAGAGAGAGAGAGAGAGAGAGAGAGAGAGAGAGAGAGAGAGAGAGAGAGAGAGAGAGACAGAGACACAGACAGACAGGGAGAGAGGCAGGGAGAGAGGCAGGGAGAGAGGCAGGGAGAGAGGCAGGGAGAGAGACAGGGAGAGAGACAGGGAGAGAGACAGGGAGAGGAGACAGGGAGAGAGACAGTAAGTAAGGAAAGGGCCGGTCCATGGGGACTGATTGGCACTCTGACCGTGACCGTGTTGCTCTGACAAATTCGGGCAGCAGGGAAAAATAGGTAAGATTTGACCCCCGACTTGCATTTGGGGGGAGGGGGTACAACCACTGCAAAGAGGCGTAAATAAGGTGGTGTACAAGTGTGGGTGTCCAAGACTGCTTTAATAGCACTAAACTTCCAGATTTTTTTCAACAATCTTTAAAATATTTTATTTTACTTAAATGTTACACTTGAACACTGTGCAGGGTAATGTGGTCTATGAACTTTCTAGTTGAGGTTAAGTGTATTCTGTCCAATTCATCCCCATTTTGTTTCATGAAGCATGCTTTCCTTATGTGGGCCAAAGTTGATGCTATTCCATGACATGTCATGTACCATTTTGTTGTGTTCTGGAAAGATCATACATGTTGTATTGTTGCTGTTATGGAAAAAGGACCCTGGGAGTTGCATCCAACACATAAGAAACCCTTAGTTAGATATTTCTTTCGTAAGTGTGCTTATTCAGGTCTCATCCTTTCATAACGGGATGGGGAAGAGGCGTTGTGTGAGTTTTTATCAAGCTTGTTCCCTCTGTGTGATTTCGCACTTTCCATCCATCAATCCCATTCAATCCATCTTTCCATCCATCAATCCACCCATCCATCCATCCCCCAATCCAAATTACTCACCCTTTCACTCCTGAACCTCTATTCCCTGTGCTTTCCTAAAAGCCTTCACCCATAACCTCTCAAACCCCATACTGGTTAAAGAACCTTTCTTTATTTAAATCGATTTCCACCCTTTTTTCTTCAAACGCATTTGAGCCCCCCCCCCGCCCCCCCCATTTTTTTCTCCATCCATCCTTTCCCTCTGCACCTTTCCCACAGCACGAATTAGACACACAGCACAACATGTCATGCAGCACACACATTACAATCATATTACAAGTCGATCACAGTGCTGAATGAAAAGTACTGTCACTACAGCACCACAGGCAGATCCTTCCAGAAGCCATCTGCTACATCGCCACCATATTTGTCTCTTTCAAAAGCCTGGGTGAGCTCGAGTCAATGTGGATGCCCAGCATGGGATCAGAGCACGTGGTGATCCTCGCTCCCTGGAGCCACACCTCACACGGGTTCAGAGAGTGCTTGTATGAACTTTGCTCCCTCGAGGCCCGGGGGAAATAAAAGCTTAAGCGATCAGAGCTGTTAGCGACTGTGGTGTGTGCAGAGGACCTGTTCAGAAGAAATCTGCCTTCTGAACAGGTCCTCTTGAAGGGTTAGAGTTAGGGTTGTTAGGGTTAGGCGCTGGGGCTGAGACGAACGGGGCTGAGACGAGCGGCGCTGGGGCTGAGACGAGCGGTGTTGGGACTGAGACGAGCGGCACTGGGGCTGAGGCGAGCAGCACTGGGGCTGAGACGAGCGGCGCTGGGGCTGAGACGAGCGGCGCTGGGGCTGAGACGAGCAGCGCTGGGGCTGATACGAGCGGCGCTGGGGCTGAGACGAGCGGCGCTGGGGCTGAGACGAGCGGCGCTGGGGCTGAGACTAGCGGCGCTGGGGCTGAGACGATCGGCGCTGGGGCTGAGACGATCGGCGCTGGGGCTGAGACTAGCACGGTGGTGAGGTCCTTAGCACGCAGCAGTTCACACTGTCTTAAACAATATTTCTGTCTCTAAGAACCCCTAATTTGTCTACTTGAGATGCACAAACAAAGAGCCTCAACTATTCAAATAGAGCTATCAATGATTAACTTCCATCCTAAGTGGGAGAAGTAGTGAATCGCACCTCATACCTTTTCTTTTAAGCTTATGCCACATACGCTGCACCTCTCCTGATATTGCACTGACACACCACTGCATTCCCTTCCTTCCCTTCCCTCCACTTTGGGATCAACGCAAGCCTGTCTGCTTGCATTGGGTGAGTCAGAGGCTGCAACTAAACCTCAAAACTGCTATTCTCTGCTTGCTCTTCCTTTATACTTCTCCCGGATGATTGTAGTGCACCAGTGTTGTCGTTGTGTACGTAAGATTGTGTAAGGGACGTTTTTACATGCAAAGGGTTAACTGTTTTATTTTGTGACGCTGCATTCTGTACATATGATTGCCTTTGTGTAAATATATGCCTAGTTTGGTAAACTACTTCAAACCTGCTCGGTTCTCTTTTATTTTATTGGTTTGGTATGGTGTGTACATAATAAATAGATGGGAAATTCTGCCCATTAAGTCGCTCCATTAGGTAGCCAACTCCCACCTACCGTTTTGCTCGGACCGTACATAATAAGTAGACGGTGTGGAGTCGAGAGTACGATTCCTCAGTTGGAGTAATTAAATCATAGAGTAAGGTAACATGACGCTGGGCATGAGGACCCTGCTAGATTTAATTACCTCAACTGGCGTCCGCGGTTCCTTGGCAACCGGCAGGGCTACGCAGTTAACCGTGGCTCGCGGCTTCAGATTTGGAGGTCGAGTGGCGGGTCCGAGCAAACGCGCAAACCCTGCTGGCGCCCCAAAACCTGTAACAGTAGGTTACCAGGACATATCTGCCACATTCAATGGATAAATGCCATGGAATCTCTGGGTCGCTCGTGTGAGATTGTTCGGCTATCTCCGTGCTGCTGGTCTGTTCAATCAGAACTGACCGGGGGCAACACAACAACAAGAACAACGCATCCAATTAGTTATTCGTGCATGCTGTTTGTGTCCTTTTTGACGTTCCTAAAATAGCAAGTTTATTGTTTGGAATGATTTTCAATTGTGTGTGACAGCCAGCCAGGCAGAGAGACTAAAACAATTGCTTTACTTCTCTGTGCACATACGTGCTCGGGACGAGATTCCGTACAACTTGCCAAATTCAGAGCTAAAGTACTGCTTAACTGCAGGTTCGTGTTTCGATTCAATTCGTGTTATATAGTGTTCAAAATATAACATTCAATTGAAATTAAGTCGTTCCTTGATCATAGAAATGGACTGATAGACAGAGTGAACTAATTAATGTTTAACTCCACTTTTTGTGATATGTGTGTGGGGTAACAAAGTTGGATTATTTGAAGAAATGTTGCAGTCTTAATGCACAGTTGAACCCTTATTCTCCTCCTTTTATTCCCTTTATTATACTGACTCTCTCCTGTCAGATATTGGAGAAGTTGCCAGAATTTTGAGTACTTTTGAGGAGCTGTGGAGTGATTGTTTGTGTCCCTGCAGTTTCCTCGTTGGTGAAGATGGCAATGTTTATGAAGGTCGTGGTTGGAGAACCGTTGGTGCTCATGCACCAGGCTACAATAGCAAGAGTATTGGCTTGAGTTTCATTGGAAACTTCTCAAGTACGTTCTCACTTTCCAACCATAGACCTTACATTCTTCAACACTTGCTTTACTTGATTCACTTATCCACAAGGACTTCTAAGGTATTAATTTAGCTCACTAATAATATCCGTTCCTCTTGGAGCGAGATGATTTGTTTTCAGAATTAACATCATTTTCCCACCCTCAATATTCCCTTCCTCCGGCAGAGGTCAGCAGTCGTTGTTTTTTATTAGCACCAGTCAGTTCTGCTCATAAAGGCCTGCAGCACGGAAATAGCCTATCGTTCTCCCGGGAGACCCAGAGATCCCTCAAATCTAAGATATTGTGCTCCTGCCTTCGTGGAGCCAGGGATGCAGCGTTTTCCAGAATGTCGTTTCTTGTGTATGGGGCACCCTGGCGGAGGTTGCAGGCATTATAAGAGGTGTCGTCGAGTCTATGTTTGTACTATAAAATATTTGGGTGGTGGCTACAGCAGAGGTGTGAAAGGTGAATATGACCAGACTTGGGAAGTTATTAAGCCTCTCCCTGTAGCATAGGCCATAGGGGAAGGCTTATTGCTGTTGTCGGGTTTGTTTTTGCATTTGGCACCCCCAATTTTTAGTGGTACCACAGAGTTCCTTAGACCTCTCGGACTTCTAAACTGGTGGTCACCATTTTGAAAATTCCTATTTTTTAACTACCTAACAAATTAATTACCTGATTTAATTAATGTCATGAAATTAAATTTAATTAAATTAATTACATTTAATTTAATTACCTAACAAATAATAAAGATTTATTCTCCTAACACTTTAAATTTCCAAGCTGTATCTTAGAGCTGGCTGGAACTTTCAGAATACACTACAATATAAGACCCGTCGCTACGCTGACGGAAATACCAATCTTTGCTGCAATGGCTAATCTATGGGGGAAGAAAAAAAGATTCCTGGGAGATCCTGCTCTCAATGCAGGAATAACCAACGTCACCTGTTGGCATTTGCAGTTTTGACACGCGTGGCCATGTACCCATAAAAAAAAAAATATATATATATAGAATTTTTTTTTGGGGATCACAAACATTTCCGGGAGTTACCCGAATCCACCGTAGTTGGATTTATTGAAATCCGTTAATCCGTTCTCAAGTTATAACACGCCAAACAAACAAACAGACAGACAGACAAACAGACAGACGCAGCTCCTTTTATAATATAGATTTCAGAATGAATCATACATGTCAGAATAAATCAGAATAAATAATGGCAATCGAAAGTATGCGAGGTGGGTGGGGGGACCTAATTTTTGACCTTGACCTAGTTTAATGTCATCACCTACTTGTAGACATTTTAACATTTTTCACCATATTTGAACTCACATTTGTACAACCGGAAAGAAATTACCCTTTCTAGGTCGCTTTGGTAAAGGCGCATTCACACTTAATTTGCATCATACTTCTCCGGGTTAAAGATCGAGGTCTTACACCCTTGGTGTACTAAACAACCATTCAGGTTTTTCTCCATTAATTTTTTTCTGCCGATGTATAAGGACTTTCAGAATGAAATTTTATCTATCTATAATTCCAGTAATCTCTGTGTGTTTGTTTGTTTGTACGTTTGTTTGTCTGTGACCGCTGTTTCTCGACAACCACGGGTCCGATATACTTGAAACTTGCCAGGTATATTGCTGGGGACCCGAGGATGTGCCTTTTCAAGGTTTCATATTAATCGGACAATTACTTACCGAGCTATGTCCAAAAAACGATTCAACCAATCAGAGAGCAGCGAGCTATCGCGTGTGCCGAACGTGGCGAACACACTCTGCCTCGGATGGCACATTTGAGAGCGTATTCATTTATTTCCCGTCGGCAAACTATGTTGGCGCTATGTTGGCGTTAAACGATGTTTTAAAACTAATTAAAACCCCGGGGGGATTGTCACTGTACTCGCAAGCCGTTCGCCGTTCGCTTTGGCGTTGCGAATGGACCAAAACATTTCATGGACCAAACCATTTCATGTAAAGCGTTCGCCGTTCGCTTTGGCGTTGCGAATGGACCAAAACATTTCATGAACCAAACCATTTCATGTAAATAGAGGGGGGGATATAATTTTAGATATAGATATAGTACGGGCATGCCCTAGTATCAATAATGCTAATACAAAATATGCGGAGTTGACATAACTGTTTTTGTCTTTGACCCATTTTTTTAGGTCATGACCCAATTATAGACATTTTAACATTTTTCACCAAAACTTAACTAAGGTTTGTCCAATCAGAATGAAATTTCCTGATCTCAATAGCACAGATCAAGTCACATTTAAACTTAATTTACATCGTACCCCTCGGGGTTAAAGGTCAAGGTCAAATGGATGTCTGAAAAAAAAATAACGCATTTTTTGTTATAGCTCAATTTTGCCAATGCGGAATCTCAAAGACCGTTTGGCCTTCCAATATGTTCTTCCATCATAATAGTGTGCCTGCACTGAAGTTGTGCACCTGATATTTGATTTGTGTCCTTAACTTACTTTTTTCGGATTGTGACCTTTTTGTTCATAACTTAAAATAATTTTCCTCTGGTTTTTCATGATGTTGAATTTTATGGATACGATGTAGATGGGGACACATTTTCTGAATGTACACTCTATCCCTAAATGCGTAAGGTCAAGGTCATATTGTGGTCCAAACAAAATATGCCTATCTTTGGTTTGCTGGCCAAGGGTAAGTCATGAGTGATCATCAACGGTAAGCCTCCTTACCATCAAGGGTAAGGGTTACCCTTGTTGATCGTTTTGTGATCACATGTATCTCGTTTCTGTGTTGTCGATGGGTGGGTGTTGTGTTTAATACCCAGGATACTGATTGGGCCCAGGTTATTTATTGCGTTTATGGTGATGTGGGTATGGACATGTTTTTTGGTTCACGAGTTATCACACAGAGTGACCACGATATTCGTCATGGGTGTGTGTCTGTGTGTCTGTCTGTCTGTCTGTCTGTCCGCAGCATAACTACCCGATGATATCATCCGATCTTGATGAAACTTGGGTGGGAGGTTGATATCATGATCTAGTTGTGTCCTACCCAGAGTGGGCGTATTGTGCCCAATGTGGGTGGAGCGACGCCCGAAAAAGATGTCTTTTTAGGGGGTAATCGAGTTCAAGCTACATCTTCTCCGAGGGAGTTGGTGGAATCTGACAGGGGTTTCGGTATTTGGTTAGGCCAATGTCATGTGTCTAGCCCCACGGAGATCGATTTTTCATTTTTGCCCCAAGGTCAAGGTCACAAGGTCACGGAATTTAGAAAAGTCGATTTGTGATGGTTTTATTACATTGTTCGCTTCCTGATAGGGTGAAATGTCGTACATGATCTTATATTATCACATACATCATGAAATACAAGTTTTCCAACAAATTTCAGAATCTTCGACCTTTGACCTTTGAAGGTCACAAAGGTCAAATTTTCAAAGTTGTCGGAATCGAACCGAATTTTCTGTATTGTGTAGCTAACTAACCTCATAACTGATTATACATTATTTTCTATCTCATTTCAAGGTCAGTAACCTTCATTTTGACATTTCCGGGCCAGCACCACACACACTTACGTACAGCTGGCTCTTAAAGGCCTGCGCACGCAGCGCATTGGGGCCTTTTGTAAATAGGCATGTACACCGCATGTCGGGGGCTGACCCCTGCCACGTGGGCCCCCGACCCCCCAGTCCGGGCCTGTTTCGGTTATAGTCCGTCCTTTGTCATTGAATACCGCTCGCTCGTGAACCATCGTCGTCTCCTGACTTGTTTGTCGTTGTCATTGATTAGTGAAGGTATGTTTTGAAGGATGTTGTTGTAGTGTCTTTGTGGTGTAGTCTTAATGTGTCTATTGGTGGCTGGACATGCCATGATATGGGTGATTAGGGTTGGCACTTGCAGCAATAAGGAACTGCACACTCCATGTCCAAGTGGTCTTGGACATTTTCACGTCTGTGTGTAGGTGCTCGATGGGTGTTGTTCATGTGCAATGTATGATGATGTGAAGGGCTCTGGTTTGCATGGTCTGTAGGGTGTTGAGATGTGTGTTTGATAGGGTGGAGACCCAGGATGAGCTGGTGTAGTCAATGACTGATCTATTGTACTGTTTGTATGTTAGTGATGTTGTTTATTTGTGGTGTCCGAAGTCGGTGCCTGTGAGTGCCCTAAGTGTGTTCAGCCTGGGTGTGGAGTTTAAAAAAATGTTTATGATGGGATCTGAGAATAACATGGATGTGTTAAAAGTGACACTGAGTATTTTGTTTGGTGTGTGTGGAATAGGGATGTTGTTCAGTGTGATGTGTGGTGCAGCGTTATGTTCCTTGGTGTAATTTGTTCAATGAGTGTTGATTTTTAGGGGGCTACCTTCAATCTGTTGATTTTGAGCCAGGTTTGTAGGGTTAAAGTTGTACTGTGGTTTTGTTGATGTTGCTATGGGTCGAGGTAATGGATATGTAATCTGCATTTGAGGCTATTTGTATGTTCCTTTGGTAGTTGTGGAATGTCATGCATGAAAACATTAAAGAACGTGGGGGAGAGGACTGAGGCTTGAGTGACTCTGTTAGGAAAGTATCATGTATGTGATGACTTCCCGTTCAGTTACTTTTGACTGTTTGTATTAATCGGTAGTTGGTAAGCCAGTATTTGTTTTTGTTGTGCAAATTTACGTTGAGTATTTTGTTTGTGAATAAGAGTTTTGGGATGGCATCAAACG
The DNA here is from genome assembly GCF_964187855.1 of Myxine glutinosa. Taxonomy (NCBI): domain Eukaryota; kingdom Metazoa; phylum Chordata; class Myxini; order Myxiniformes; family Myxinidae; genus Myxine; species Myxine glutinosa. Next base: position 86,935,055 of record NC_136272.1, on the reverse strand, counting down.
CTTTGCTGATGTATCGTGTTGGGAGAATGGTGTGTTTTGGCAGTTACAGTTCTCTTGAGCAAGCCCACGGCACAGAGACAGCCGATCGATCTCACAGGAGCGACCCAGATATCCCCCATATCAAGGATGGTGTACCCCCGCCTTAATAAAATCAGGGCTGCGGCAGAATTAGAGAGGGGGAAAGACAAGAAGGAAAGGGCCGGTCCATGGGGACCGATCGGCACTCTGACCATGACCGCGCTGCCCTGACGAATCCAGACACAGCAGGGAAGAATGGGGAAGATTTGGCCCCCAACTTGAGTTGGGAATGGGGAGGGAGGGAGGAGTACAACCACCATGAAGTAGCGTGCTCGATAGTTGTGGTTTTCTACAGTTGTCATCAATGGTGTTTTGTGTGGGGTTTGTGAGGAGAGTGGTTCTGGAGTGGTTTCGGCTGAATCCATGTTGAGTGTGCGAGAGTGGGACATGAGGATTTGTTTGTGCAAGTATTGGGCATACTGAGACAACAGGTACGGAACTTGCCAACGCCAACGACCTTGCGATCCTGTATCAGAGCAAGTCTTTACGAGGAGGTCGAGGTCACTCTCAGCCGAGACATTGCTTCTGTGAACCGCTACTATCACCAATGGCACCTACATCTCTGTCCAAAAGTCAGTCTGCTCTGTTTTCCACTTTCAGAACAGTAACACAGACAGGCAGCTGAAAGTCAAGCTAAATAACACCTGGCTTCCATTCACACAGGCTCCTACCAACCTTGGCATGCAAATTGATCGCTCCTTGACCTTCAGGCAACATGCAGAGAAAGTAGCAGGAAAAATAGACACTGGACATAACCTTTTCTGCAGACTAGGTGGCCATGACTGGGGAGCTGATTTCACTACCTTGCACACTTCAACACCTGCCCTGTTGCATGCCCCTGCAGAATAATGCGTGTCCACCTGGGGAAGGAACCACCACACTAATAAGGTAGATGTGCACCTCAATTATTCCTCAAGGGTCATCAGTGAATGCCTTCACCCAATCATCTCCCAGTTCTTGCGAGCACACATTCCCATCACATTGACGAGCAGCTATTATGAGACAAGCAACCCTAAATGCATTTCAGTACCCCAACCACCCCCTGCACAACAATCTAATAGAAGATGTACAACCGAACCACCTTTCCACAAAGTTGCAAGAGCCGCAAACCCTTTACTCCAGCAGCTCAAACCTATAACACAGCAGACAATTGCCTGAGCAAACACACGTGGCAGATGAAACAATGGCGTACCTCCCATCCCAGTGGCCACCGACAATACCTCCCTTGCTTCACCAAGCCCCCTGGTTGTAACCTGCCAAGGAAAGATTGGTGCAGCCTTAACTGGTACCAAATGGGTGTTGGCAGATTCCATGAAATGTTCTCCTGGGACCTTTCAGACTCAACCAACTGAGTGTGGCCTCTCCCAAGCTGGAGATCGTATTGTGCAAGATTTCCCCATACATCACCGAGAGGGATGATGGCAAGAACTGCAGCACCTGACCACAAGGGCCCGAGGTTGGCTGAAAACGGCTAACTTCATCATGTTTAAGACCAACAACTCGGAAGCTCTGTAACTTTGGAGGGTGTCAAAGTAATGTAATAATTGGTCTGTAAGAGGCTGCTTTGGTGGGTTCTTTGTTGAGAGGTTAATGATTTTTTCTTTTTCTGAGTTTTCAGATTTAGGGGATTATTGTTTTTTTGTTTGTTTGTTTGTTTTTGTATACAGGATCGAGGCTCGTGAAAGAGCTAACATTTATCACACAAAAAAATAAAAACAGACACACAAAGTATATAATAAGGGGAGCAGCAGACAAGATGGGAAGAGAAGGGGGAAGCACACAAACGCAACATTTGAGCATTTGAGAGCAGGGACATCGGGAGATCTGTGCGAGGGAGAGGGCTTGGGGGGAGGAGGCGTGGGAAGGGGGGGGTGGGAGAAGGGTAAATCGGAAGAAAGGATAAGGTGGGAGAAGAAGGAGAGTTTGTAGGAGAAGTTGCTTATATTTGTAACGGCTGATATGCCGTATGGTCCAAAGTTTTTTTTAATGCAAGTTTGAGATGTTGTCGGGGCTGATAGCCTGCGAATGTTTGATGTTTTTTTTAATGCAGGAGTGATGGTGTTGTTAAGTTGGTAGCTGAGCTTACGTCTTTTAATAATACTTTCCTCTTTGCTGGGTCACATGTGACCTATGTTTGCGTTAATGGTCCATGAGGATTTTTTTTTCTTTTTTTTGTATGCAGAGTCCAGGCTTCTGTAAGAGCTAACACATTAAACACGAAAACATGCATGGACACATAAAACATACAATAAAGGGAGTGGGAGACAAGAGGAGGAGCGAGAGGGAAGCACACAAGCACAGCAACAATAGAGAACAGGGACATCGGTAGATCTCTGGAAGGGAGAGGGGGGGAGAGAGCACTGGGGGGGGGGGGATAGGGCTGGGGGAGGAGGGGGGAGAGGGCTGGGGGAGGAGGAGGAGGAGGAGGAGGGAGAGGTACACAGTATGAAACAAATGGACACTACTAGGAATTTCAGGAAAGAAGTTTGAGATTGAAAGACGTGAATTTGGGGTGTTTTAATGGGGATAGAAAACATCAAGGTTTTGGATGGTTGAAGACAAGAGATGGTGGTGAACAGCTGTTTTAAAGAACTGGATGGGAGGAGTGGGATTGAAGAGAGTGTGGGAGTTTGTTCCAGAGGCGGGAAAAAAAAGAGGAATGAAAGAGTGAAGGTGAGCAGAGAGTCTTCATTTTGGTAATTTCACCAGAAGAGGGTTGCTGGCAGATCTTGTGCGTCTTGCATGAATATTTGGGGGACAGAGCACAGATTGAGCAGGGGGAGCTAGGCCGGAGAGGAGTCGATAGAAGACAGAAATACCACCAACCTGCCTGCGGTGAGAGAGAGAAAGGTCCTCAGAATCAGCTTAATCGCAGGAGATTCCAATGATTCTGAATGCTTTGGTTTCAACCGCGTGGAGCCGAGCTAGGTGTGAGGCAGGAGCACCAGCCCAGAGTGGAGAGCAGTATTCCATCAAGCTGCGGGTGAAAGCCTTGTATGTGGTGAGAAGCTCAGCATTGCCCAGAAATGACTTCGCATGACGGAGGATGCCCATTTGGAAATTGGCTTTGGAGGCCAGCTTGGAAATGTGGTTTTCCCAGGAAAGATCATGGCAGATAGTGAGATCCAAAAGCTTGAGTGACAGAACTTCAATAGGATTGTTGAGAAAGTATATGGGAGGGTTGTCCAGGCGGTCTTTTCGGAGAGACAGTGTGAGTGTGAGATTTGTCAGGATTGAAAGACATGTTCCACTTGTTTTACCAGTTTGTGATTTTATCCAGATCGGCAGAGTGAAGAGGCTGCTGCCTGCTGAGCTGAGGGTTGGGATATGGAGCGGCAGAGAGTGCAGTCCTCTGCAAAGAGATAGAGAGCATTTTCCAGAGAGTCAGAAAGATCATTGATTAAACCAGAAAAAGCACAGGGCCCAGAACACTGCCTGCCTTGAGGAACTCCAGCCTGGATAGGAAGGGGGAGATGAGAGAATTCAATTCAGGGCCACACAATGCACATCACCTGACCGTGGGTACCACCACATGCACTAATGCTAAATAAGATCAGCTTTCCAATGGTACCATCCTAATTATTATATGACAGCATGAACCATGACGTCAAAGCCCGAAGTCCTGTTTCTTTTTTTGCATGATGGATGGACAGATGCTTCTCCTTTTCGTAATAGTATCACCTGTTCCCCCTCAGAATAAAAAAGTGACAGTATCGACTTCCTTCAGCAGTGGTTAAGTGGTTAAACCACTTACACGATTCACTGTGTGCAGGTGAAAATTGCAAGTTTCCCCATTCGCACTGGTGGTGGGAAGGAGGGAGGGTGTGGGGGGCAGGTATTATTTATTTTGTGCCCATGACAAAACCCGGGGTCACCTGAGCATATATGAAAAAGTTGGTGGAGATTGCTTTCAATTATATTATAATCAGAAATATACATACGTACTCCAACCAGCTCTAATTGGTGGAGCCCAACAAGCTGTTTCATGAGCCTAAACTTTATACCAAAAAAATTGCCTGATTTTGGTCTGATTCTTGTTTGGCAAGGTGACCAAATGATGTGGGATTTTGCTTGGTCAGTAGTGAGCAGTCTTTTTATTTTATTTTTTATTTTTTTTTTCCTTTTTTTTTTTTGGTATACAGAATCGAGGCTCGTGAAAGAGCTAACATTTATCAAACAAACAAATCAAACAAACAAGCAAACAAAGCACATAAAAAGGGGAGCGGTCGACAAGATGGGGAGAGAAGGGGAGGAAGCACACAAACACAACATCTGAGAGCAGGGACATCGGGAGATGTGTGGGAGGGAGAGGGCCTGGGGGGAGGCAGGATAGGTAGAAAACACAAGGACACCAAGGACTTCCAGGAAAGAAGTCAAAAGTCACCTCAAAAAAGTGGATTTGGGGTGAAATTAGCAGGGGTAGAAAAGATCAAGGTTTTGGATTGGGGAAGATAAGAGATGGTGGTGAACAGCCGTTTTAAAGACCTGGAGGGAGGAGTGGGATTGAAGAGAGTGAGGGAGTTTGTTCCAGAGGCGGGAGAAAAGAGGAATGAAGGAGTGAAGGTGAGCAGAGAGTCTTGATTTTGGCAGTTTAACCATAAGAGGGTTGCAGGCAGATCTTGTGCGACCTGTAGGAATATTTGGGGGACAGAGCCCAGAGAGAGCTGGGGGAGCAAGGCCGGAGAGGAGTCGGTGGAAGACGGAAAGACCACCAACCTGCCTGCGGTGAGTAAGTGAAAGGCCCTCGGAGATAGCGTCATCGCGGGAGATTCCAATGATTCTGAACGCTTTGGTTTCAACAGCGTGAAGACGAGCTAGGTGTGAGGCAGGAGCACCAGCCCAGAGGGGAGAGCAGTACTCCATTGAGCTGCGGATGAAAGCCTTGTATGTGGTGAGGAGCTCAGGTGTGCCAAGGAAGGACTTCGCACGACGGAGGATGCCCAGTCGGCGACTGGCTTTGGAGGCCAGCTTGGAAATGTGGTTTTCCCAGGAAAGATCATGGCAGATAGTGAGACCCAAAATCTTGAGTGACAGAACTTCTTGGAGAGGATTATTCAGAAAGTAGATGGGAGGGTTGTCCAGTCGGTCTTTTCGGAGAGACATCGTAAGAGTGTGAGATTTGTCAGGATTGAAAGACATGTTCCACTTGTTTGCCCAGTCTGTGATTTTGTCCAGGTCTGCAGAGAGTGAGGAGGCTGCAGACTGCCGATCTGAGGGATGAGGAATGGAGCGGCAGAGAGTGGAGTCATCAGCAAAGAGATAGAGAGGATTTTCAAGAGAGTCAGAGAGATCATTGATGAAGACCAGAAAAAGCACAGGGCCCAGAACACTGCCTTGGGGAACTCCAGCCTGAACAGGAATAGGAGATGAGAGAAACCCATTCAGGGCCACACGTTGACTACGACTATAGAGGAAGTCCGCCAGCCATGCGTGGAGATTTCCATGGATACCAAAGGAGGAGAGTTTGGTGAGCAGAGCGGGGTGCCAGACCGTATCGAAGGCACGTGATATGTCGAGGGAGACGGCTCTAATTGGTTGAGATCAACTGCTGCTTTGGCCGGTTTAACCTCAAAACATCCATTCTGGCACTGCACGAACAGCTCGATGGTTGCACAAGTTCCAGAGATGCAATCTTGGTTGTGGATGCTCAGAGTATTGCGATGTGCGTATACTTTGACCAAATTCCTTGTTTGTGTTACGGATTCGGCCCTAATTATTGTGGGTATTATTATTATTGTTGGTTCTCAGTAAGGGTTATTGTGGTTAAAAGGTTTAAAAGCGCTCCTGGTAAAATGTGGCCGGAAATCCGGGTCGTGACCCGGAAGAGAAGAGGAGCGAAGGAGAAGAGGCGGGAGGAGATCGTGAAGAGACGTTTTTGTTGAGGCTCCGGACCGAGCGGTCGAGCGTACAGTGCGAGTGAACCTTGCGTCGTTGAAAGGAAGTTCGTGCGATAGGAGATATCGCCGGAGTGCTGTGGAGCCTGTGTCGTCGGGTATCCTCATTGAGGTTCCGGAGTATCCTTGCCTCAAAGCTCCGGTTCGAGTAAAAGCCGTCCGCCATCTTCGCCACGCGCGCAACCTGCAGTGAACAGGTTTTTGTCGCATCGGCCGGGCATTATTCCCCGGTGGGTTGCCGGGGACGGCTGTGCAAGAAAGTGGCTTTTGAGGATCATACGGAGACTCACTGATTGAACCGCAAACATGTACGTCGGAGCGCGTCTTTGGGAGGTTTCCCATTCCACCACTATTGTGCAGGGTGTTGGACCACGTGACCTGTGGGTTGCTTCGTTCGTCCACGCCTCAATTGATTGTGATCGGACATTGATCCAACGATCGCTGGAGCGAGTCGACTTCGCCTTGGAGGGGTACAGAGACATTGGGTGAGTGCTGTGAGTTGGGGTTAAAGGAATAGATAAGGTTACTATCTTAAGATTTGATTGTAGGGTTGATTGCCCCCATTGTTGTATGGCTCTTTTTGTGTGATTTATAATATATTTATTGTTTGTTCATCACCCTTGGTGTGGTTTCATTACTGATTAATTTCAACCAAGGAAAACATATCTTTCTGCCAGGGACCCTCTCGGGGTTCGGAGGTTTACCGAGACCAGGGGATAGGGGAGGACCCCATAACAGAAATTGGGGGCTCGTCCGATATCTAAAATTCCCTAGATTTAGTCCGGGAAAGAATTCCTTAACATTATCAAATTTGGAACTTGTTCCAACATTCCCAAATTTTTCCAAAAAAAACAAACAATTTTTTTTTTTTTTTTTACATTTCTTGTGTGAAGGTTAACAGGTGTTAACAATAGTCACCATGGAGTTTGACGCAGAGAAGTTTGCAGTGACCCCGAGTGAAGCACAGTTCAGAGCGTTAGTAAAATCGGACCTCGGGAAATTGGCCAAACATTTTAGCTTGGAGGTCCGAACTAATATGAGGAAGGCAGAGATGCAGACAGTGGTGATACAATCTATGGTGCGATTAGGAACATGGGAAGAGGTAGCCCGGGATTGGTTACCCGAGGAACCAGAAGAGGTGGAGCTCCGGAAACTGGAGTTGCAATTGCAGAGCGAGGAAAGAAGAGCAGAACAGGACCGAGAACTCCAGGAAAGGTTAAAAGCAGAGGAAAGGAAAGCAGAAAAGGAAAGAGCAGAACAGGAACGAGAACTCCAGGAAAGATTAAAAGCAGAGGAAAGGAAAGCAGAAGAGAGAAGAGAAGAGAAACAAGCAGAAGAAAGGAGAGCTGCAAGGGAACTCGAAGCAGAGGAGAGAAAAGCCGACAGGGAGTTAAAAGACCGTGAATTGGCTTGTCAGCAGGAAATTAAAGTCAAGGAGCTGGAGTTAAGGAGAGAACGGGGAGAGGTACCATCCCTGCTGACTGGTTCGACACCTAGCCAGAACAACTGGGATGTGGGCAGACATGTGAGGCTGGTTCCACCCTTCAATGAAAAGGAGGTAGCGAAGTTTTTTTCCACACTTTGAGAAAGTGGCTCGACTGTTAAACTGGCCTGAGGAGTACTGGTCCATACTAGTGCAAAGTGTTCTGGTGGGTAAAGCTCAAGATATTTATTCGGCTTTACTGATTGACCAATGTGCAGATTATGAGGTATTAAAGAAACACATTCTCAAAGCCTATGAATTGGTCCCGGAAGCTTACCGGCAAAAATTCCGGAATGCCAGGAGGAGGGAGAATGAGACACATGTGGAGTTTGCCAGATTGAAAGAAACCATGTTTGATAGGTGGTGTGATTCAAAAGGAGTTGGAAAAGACTTCAAACTATTGTGACAATTGATCCTGGTGGAGGAATTCCAACAGTGTGTCCACGAGGACATTAACGTTCATCTGGAGGAAAGGAAAGTACCAAAGCTGTATGAGGCAGCAACCATGGCAGATGACTATGCCTTAACACACAGGATGGGGTTCCACAAACCGAACTTCTCGCCCAGACCTAGCCAGGGGAGCTGTGGTACATCAGGGGCGGATAATGAAAGTCCATGGGGGCGGCCTCGAGATGAAAATGAGGACCACTCTGACACCACGACTTCTAGAAATCAGAAGACTGCGGTTCCAAGACAGACCTATCGTCCGGGGGGCTCGAGGCAGACCACCGCCCCCATGCCTTGGCAGACCACGAGGTTCTCCTCCGTGCCTACTTGTACTTTTTGCCATAATCCTGGACACTTGATGTCCAACTGTTATGCTCTGGGAAAGGAAAATCAGGAGTGGAGTTCTACCAGTACGACTCCAAATGCGATGGCCATTGTGAGAAATCGCCCTCAAAAGGGTTACCAACCATTTATTTCAGAGGGGTTTGTGTCACTGGATGGAGCCTCGACTAACCGGTGACCGGTTAGGATATTGAGGGACACAGGAGCACATCAATCTTTAATGCTTGAAGGCATCTTGCCATGGTCCAAGGAGACGGCAACTGGGGATAGTGTTCGTTTACAGGGGATTGGTCGCTGTGTTCATGCTCCACTTCATGTCATCCATTTGGAGTCTGATGTGGTGTCAGGACCGGTCACTGTCGGTTTACAAGCCAAGTTTCCTGTAGAGGGAGTATCGGTTGTTATCGGGGAATGATTTGGCCGGTGGTCAAGTCTATGGTAACCCGATAGTTGTTAAAAAGCCCAGTAGGGAAAATAACACCACACCAGTTAGGGTTGGCAACAAATTTAGCAAGTTATTTGGAGGTGGACTGAACTTGAAAACAAAGGAAGATGTTCTGGAGTCTGCCTTCAGCAAATATGGACCGCTTTTGGAAGTGCTGCTGATAAAAGACAGGGAGACACAAAAGTCAAGAGGGTTTGGCTTTGTCATGTTTGAAAACTCAAAGGATGCCAGGGAGGCAGAAAAGGATCTGAATAGCAAGGAGTTGGAGGGTAGGACCATCACAGTAGGGAAGGCATTTCCTAGGGGTTGAGGGGGCTACAGAGGAGGACCACGGAGTAGTAGTGGTGGTGGCCGCAATCGATATTATTATGGAGGCTGCCAGAGTTATGACAGCTCCCGAAGGAAGGATTATCAGAGCAGTGGCCGAGAAGGAGACCGCCATTCAGGTGACTACTGTGACAAGTGGTCCAACCGTGATTGTTTGGAAAGTTAGAAAGAGTTGAAGCACTGAATGCTGTGGAGCAGCCGAGCCAAGATTCCTACACGGGTTAACCGTGAACGCCACATTCCGAAAGGCGTCCATGTAGTGAATATGTCCAGGCCTCACCGCCCAACCACCATGGAAGCTGGCCCTCAGCTCGGCCTCCCAGAAAAGGTGCTATCGATTGGCTTGACTTTGGATTTTTGATCAACCCCTTAACCTTCATTCAAAAGAAACTAAAAGTAAAAATCAGAGGTTGATGTGAGGGAGTTTGGCTTTGCAGGGGTAACTTGGAAATCGAACATGTAAAGGACAGGGACAATGTCGTTACTGATGCTTTGTCCAGAGTGAATTAACTTTGGAAATCTCTGTAAGTTGTTCGAAGTTTTGTTGCTTTATTTTTGGGGAAACATTGATTACTTGTGTTGGTTTCAAGAATTTGCCTACCAAGAAAGTTTTCGCTGTGTTCAAACTTTCTTTCTTGAGGGGGGAAAGTGTTACGGATTCGGCCCTAATTATTGTTGTGGGTATTATTATTATTGTTGGTTCTCAGTAAGGGTTATTGTGGTTAAAAGCGCTCCTGGTAAAATGTGGCCGGAAATCCGGATCGTGACCCGGAAGAGAAGGGGAGCGAAGGAGAAGAGGCAGGAGGAGATCGTGAAGAGACGTTTTTGTTGAGGCTCCGGACCGAGCAGTCGAGCGTACAGTGCGAGTGAACCTTGCATCCTTGAAAGGAAGTTCATGCGATAGGAGATATCGCCGGAGTGCTGTGGAGCCTGTGTCGTCGGGTATCCTCATTGAGGTTCCGGAGTATCCTTGCCTCAAAGCTCCGGTTCGAGTGAAAGCCGTCCGCCATCTTCGCCACACGCGCAACCTGCAGTGAACAGGTTTTTGTCGCATCGGCCGGGCATTATTCCCCGGTGGGTTGCCGGGGACGGCTGTGCAAGAAAGTGGCTTTTGAGGATCATACGGAGACTCGCTGATTGAACCGCAAACGTGTACGTCAGAGCGCGTCTTTGGGAGGTTTCCCATTCCACCGCTATTGTGCGGGGTGTTGGACCACGTGACCTGTGGGTTGCTTCGATCGTCCACGCCTCAATTAATTGTGATCGGACATTGATCCAACGATCGCTGGAGCGAGTCGACTTCGCCTTGGAGGGGGACAGAGACATTGGGGGAGTGCTGTGAGTTGGGTTTAAAGGAATAGATAAGGTTACCATCTTAAGATTTGATTGTAGGGTTGATTGCCCCCATTGTTGTATGGCTCTTTTTGTGTGATTTATAATATACTAGGGCATGCCCGTACTATATATATAGGACGTGCCCGTAAGTGCGTGATGTTACCGTACAATGAATGTATCGTCCCGACGCCGCAGCTCGGATGGCGCTGCAGTTAATCGGGCCCCCAAATTCCTCATCGACGATAACTAAACAATATATTATATGAATCGCACCGTACATACCTCCTTCTAGATCTTGTTCTTGTCTTGATATACTCACTCAGGCTCACTCTATCACGACTGAGTCCTCCCAGCTCCTCCAAATGGCGCCCGCTAGCCGCTACGTAAGTCCGGAAGTGACGTCCTCATTTGACTGTCCGGAAGGTCGCATATCGCAGGAAAGCGAAAGAATCGCAAATTAGTTTTAATTTAATTAGTTTTAAAACATAGTTTAACGCCAACATAGCGCCAACATAGTTTGCCGACGGGAAATAAATGAATACGCTCTCAAATGTGCCATCCGAGGCAGAGTGTGTTCGCCACGTTCGGCACACGTGATAGCTCGCTGCTCTCTGATTGGTTGAATCGTTTTTTGGACATAGCTCGGTAACTACTTCTGCGATTAATTTAAAACCTTGAAAAGGCACATCCTCGGGTCCCCAGCAATATACCTGGCAAGTTTAAAGTATATCGGACCCGTGGTTGTCGAGAAACAGCGGTCACAGACAAACAAACATACACACAGAGATTACTGGAATTATAGATAGATTATTGTTTGTTCATCACCCTTGGTGTGGTTTCATTATTGATTAATTTCAACCAAGGATAACATATCTTTCTGCCGGAGACCCTCTCGGGGTTTGGAGGTTTACCGAGACCAGGGGATAGGGGAGGACCCCGTAACATTTGTCACATGAGAGGAAACGAATTGAGAGTTGCTGATTCAGAAATACGATCAGGCATATTCAGAGCCCCAGGAAAGCGAAAAGGTTTCTTTTAGTTGGGCAGCATCAGTGTTTTGAAAACGGATCTGGTTCCTCCAGAAACAAAGCTAAATGTTAGACATACTTCCATCAACTTATTAACAAAATAAAAAGAAAAGCTGCAGTGGAATGAATGAAGCATCAATTCGGCTTTTTTGTCCCCCGTCGCACGACGGAGCGAAAGGGGGACTATGGTTCTACTCTCCGTCCGTGTGTGCATGCGGGCTTGCGTAAGCGAAGGACCGCATTCGAATTTGGTGTGCGGGTTCACCCCACGTCAAAATCCAAGATGGCCACCACCATGTATGTCTGATGCCATGTATGTTTGAACCTTGAGCCGAATATCTTGAAAAATAAGCGAAGTACCAACTTCTAATCCAGTGTGTGGGTGTATCTAGGCACAAGGAAGAACCCTATTGAAAATTGGGTCGCCACGTCAAAATCCAAGATGGCCGCTACCATATATAATATATGTCTGAACCTTGTGAGTGGAATATCTTGAAAAATAAGCGAAGTACCAACTTCTAATCTGTTGTGTGGGTGTATCTAGGCATAAGGAAGAACGCCATTGAAAATTGGGTCGCCACGTCAAAATCCAAGATGGCCGCCTTGCGTCTCCCACTTTGTCAACTCGCATCATTTCACCGACGGGGGACCTAGGCGTAACGTTTGTTGCAATTATTTAAATCGTGGTCTTCACACAAGACCATAGAGTAGGTAACTATGGGTTCAAACCACTGATATAGTCAATCCTGAATGTTCACCAGCAGTTTAACTTGTCCTTTGTCACACAGGCAAGAAACCAAATCAGAAAGCTCTGACTGCAGCCAAAGAGCTGATCCGTTATGCCATCAATCACAATAAGTTGAAGATGAATTACAAGCTCATTGGGCATCGTCAGACCAAGATGACCGATTGTCCTGGTACTGCTCTCTACAAAGAGATATCTACATGGCCAAATTGGGTCAAACGTCTCTAAAAGGAAATGAAAAAGTTTCAAACTTTGGTTGCTAAAGAAAGCTGAATTATCTGATGTTCATGATTGTCATTAATGATGTTTTGAGTTGAATAAAAAAATGAAACTTCAGTTAACCCAAATATATTTCACAAAATCAGCTACAGCTCCATCTTTCATATATCATATTGAATAACCATGTTCGAGATAATTCTGATCCCTTGTACTCTACCATCAACATGGCCTTCGTAAGGAAAGACCTACTAGTGATATCCTCTTAAATTACGAATGTCTGGGCCTCTTCTCTGAAAGACTTTTGGGAATCCTTTGTTGTAGGCCTTGAATGATCGTTTTAAGGCCATTTTCCCCGCTGGAGTGGGGGTTAGCCTTGCAGGCCCCATGACAATCATGGTTCCCTGTTTGAGGTAATGTTAAGGCCAGATGCCCTTCCTGACGCCAACCCTTGGTCAAGCTCTTACGATGCGCAGGGATACGGTGTACCTATTCCAAACCGGGGTACACACCGTGATCATTCATCCCAACAAGCTGGTACTCAATTTGCCAACCTTGGAAGGATGACAGGCTGAGTCAACCCCCCTGGCGTTAATTCAGCGATCGACCGGGATTCGAACCCAGGATCCTAGGATCCCAAGCCGGCACCCTAACCGCTAAGCCAACACCAGGCCTTGATATCTCAAAAGCCTTCGACAGGGTTTGGCATCGGGGTGATATCCAAGCTTCCCTCCTTCAGTCTGCTCTCTCATATCAAGCTCTCTCTCCGACCGCTCTATCCCTGTAATTGTTGGTTCAACATCTCCCTCCTTCCCTATCAACAGCGATGTCCCTCAGGGTTCCATCCTGTCTCCAACACTTCCATCTTTTTATCAATGATCATCTTTCTTCTACAAATAACCAAATGCACTTGTGTGCTGACGACTCGACATCACATTCCTCCATGTTTTTCCTCATCTGCCCCCATCTTCCCTCACTCAATCTACATCTCGTTTCATCACAGCCACCTCTTTAAATTCGGATTTGGACAACATTTCCCAGTGGGGCAAATGTAATCAGGTTAAATTCAATGCTTCTAAAACTCTATCTTCCCATTTCTCTCTGGAACTCACCTCTCCAATCTCCTTTGAAAGCTCCACAAATTACATTGTGATACAAAAAAAAACCTACTAGGTATTACCCTAACATCACATTTATCCTGGAATCCACACAACACAAATAGCTGAGTCTGCCTCGAATAAATTGGAGTCCTGTTCAGATGTCGAAGATTATTCTCCTGTGAACAGTTGCTTCAACTATATAAAGGATTGATTCGTCCTTGTATGGAACACTGCTCTCACATCTTGGGAGGGTCTAGCTCCACATACTTACGAGAAAGAATTGAATCCAAAGTAATCCACTCATCAACTCTCCCAATCTGACCTCAAAACTCGACCCGCTCGAATTTCGCCGCAAAGTTTGCTCTCTCTCTTTTCTACAGATATTACTTCAGTTTCTGCTCCCGAGAACTTGCTGCTTGTGCATTTCCCCGCCATTAGTGAGGCCACAGAATACTCGACAAGCCACAACATCGCATGATTATTGTGTGGCCATTGGCAACTCAAGGACAGGCCGTTACGTTTGTTTCTTCCTCACAACTGCCAAACTACAACTCTACCTTAGCATGTTTTTCAAAACACTTATGACCTTCCTTTTCAAAAAGCAGATATTTTACTTCCTCAAAAACTCAGACTATTCTCTTTCTTCCTTTTCTATCAATGCAGTTCTTTTATTTAAGGCCTAGCATTGATGAGGACAATATAGTCCGTGACTGGAGCCTTCAACATTAAAAAAATTAAAATACTCAGAGTACCCGTGCTGCTGAGGCAGTTTCTTAGCAATGGTTACACTGGGTGGTTTGCCATTGCCTTTCCAGTAGTTACAACACAAGTTTGTAATTTTTTTTTTCATGGTGCCATTGATAGCACGTCTACTCTTCATGAAACACTGTGGGATCTTTAACGTCCAAAACTTAATGCCAGCAGATGCGACGCCCAGTTTAACGGCCATCCGAGGAACAGCACACATTGATGAATCGCACTGCTTTTGAAACACCGGGATGACAGCTTATACCTTGGTCAGGATGCAAACGCAAGCAAGATGGCTTGGACGTGAGTTTGATATATAATTAACCAAACGAAAATAGGGGACAGTACCCCCAAAGTATGCGAAATTCCACAAATCAAATAAATTCAAACAATCTACCGAATATATATCATGTGGGATAGATAATGTTGGATGAGAGATTTACAATGTGATGTTTCACAATCAAGCACGGCAAAACAAACTCATCAACACATTTGGAAGAACGTTTTTAATCGTATTTCATGTTTTACAAATCCACAAAACAATGTATCCCATCAAATATCATAGAAATACCAGAAAATTGTTTGAAAACATTGGTTTATGAGTAGTTTGCTTCATCCAGATTACAATGGCCAACCTATATTCCCCTAACCTCTAATCCTTACAAAAAGGGCACATTAGAACCGGTTTCGTTAAAGAATAATAGAACCAAGCTCCCTTGTTCCCTTCCACCCACAGGTAGAACAAAGGTTAAATCACTTAATGCAAAGTCTGCAAGCACATAATCGTCAAATCACTTGATGCAAAGTCTGCAAGCACATCGCAGCACAAAACTGGTGCATCACTAGGTTGTAAAAGTCGATTTCAAACCAGAATGTGATGTCATGCAACAGTACAACTACCTTAGAAATCACACAAAATATATAATCAATCCAAATCAAATATCTTCATTGGTGGCTAGTGCTGAACTCTTAAAACTAGCTTTTATACAAAGTGAGAGCAGATAGGAAAGCGATTGATATAAATAGTTAAACCAAAAGCGAATGAGAAAAATCAGATAGTTTTGGCATTAAAAAAAGTTAATGTGAAGAGTGAAACTCAGCAAATTTGCACTCTACAACCAATATGTTAAACCAATTACAATCAGGGACTCAACTGTAGAGCAAACAACTCAACGTTCCCACTCATATCAAATCCAGCAACATCCAAAACATTTTGTTAACAGTAAATTTTGATCAAAAGGAAATATGATAAAAACAAAAGGTCCAAGAAAAGTAGGAAGACTTCAATTTGTAAATGTCAACATGAGCAAGGGTAAAGCTTCAAAAAAGATTTCCATTGGTAAAAAGTAAAATGTAGGTCTCAAGAGCGATATTAGAAAAAATATGTACATGTCTTCCCCACCTGCTCCCCTGTACCCCCATCCGTCCTGGTTCTTCAAGCTGTTGTTAACTTCTCGTTTAACTCGTGACCCTGAAAATACAACACAAGAGTCGACGATTAATCAGTGAAGCCGACCACGTTACCTTCATAAAATCTACTTGCAGGTTTACATGCAAGCATTACGCCTTTAACATCAAAGTAAACGCCGATGAAACGAGCCTTCCATTACATTTTGGAACGTTCTGGAAAAGTTTGACCTTGCACAGGCTTAAGGTCGGTATAACTCAAGCTTGACATTTGGCCATTTTGCAGTGAACAAGCACAGGTAAAGTTACTTACGAGATAAGGATTTTCCTTCCTATTCTTCATGGATTGCTTGTACACAAGCACCTTGGGAAGGAGGAGTTATAATCAAATCAGACAATTCTGTAAAAACAAAATCTGAAAGGACAATGGCTCACAATTGTATTTGTTAACCTTTCTTTGGTGACAATTTGCAAAAGAAAAGGTAAAACTGCTTCACATGAACTCAGGAAGAGTTTACCAACTGGTGAGCACCAATGAGAGGAACAAACGAACAAAAAAAAGGAACCAATTCTATTTTATCGTTTCATAATGAGAGCAAACAAAATGGATAACTCACCGACACGATGACACAAGCGATGAGTGCAAGGACGACCACAACAACGATGATGATGATTCCGGGGGTTATGCGTTCCATGCTCATGGTCGGGGGCTCGTCGTCGTAATACCACACGTAAGCCTCACGTTTCCCCAAATCAAACACTTTCTCATCCATATCTACCAACTTCTTCTCATCTTTGAACTAGCAGGAGAAGAGTCCACAACATTCATATTTTAGTGTCTCAGATTGCAGTGGCAATTTCAAAACAATCCATGCATGGAGAAAGATTTCAACAATGCAACGAAACATTTCCTTCAACACCAACAAAAACAAAGTGAAATCTACACATATCATTTCGGATTTACAACTATTTGGCTCACAATTAACTTTGTAAAGGTTAGCGTGCATACCATACGAGATTATTTACAATGGACGACATCCAAACCTGTTTTTCCACATAGTAGGCCACGGTTCCCAGATCTGTCGGATTTGTCGTCTTATTACTGATCGTCACCATCACTTGACCATCATCAGAGAGCTGTGGACAGAGTAATAAAAATAATTTGGGTTTAAAAATAAAATGCTCACCTTGAGTAATGAAGAGAACAAACAGAACGGCAATCGAGGTGTGCTACTTGCCATGGGAAGCAAGGAGAAGCTGATGCTTTGGGGTAATAAAAGATCCGATGAAGGGTTAACACCTTTCAACCCACATTGGCACGTTATCATTTACTCAAGTCAACGGCCTGTTGATTCCATCCATTGCTCTATCTGGCCACCGACGCGGATCACCAAGACTGGTTTTCCACATACCTGGTTAAGTTTGTGGCTCCTTGGTGACAAAGCTACTTTCATTTTCCCCACCTATAAGTAGCAGTCACTTTAACCAGCAACCCCTCCATCCCCCTGCTCCTTTCTTCCATGGCAAATTTCAGTAGTTAACACAGATGCAAAATAAATGAACCTACCTTTACCTCTTCAAAATCCACTTGATCACTTGGACATAAAGTTGTTTAAAAGTAAAATGTGACAACAATAAATGGAGACGCATTCAGAAAGGGTGCACCGACATACCGTAACCTCTTGAACCTGTTCAGGTTTCAGCTTGAAGCCTTTTGCAAAAGATTGTTTGATCTTCCTGCAAATAATACAACGAAGTCAATGCGAGTTTACCTTGATGCAGGTGATGGATGCTAAACACAAAGGATCAAATTAAAGTCAAATACCATTTCAAAGACAAATCGAACCAAAGCTAAACTCACTGTTTCAAAAGTTCTTCGTCTTTGACGTCGTCATGATCCTTATTCACATAAAAATCCACCACTATTTGGCTGCAAACAAAACATTCAGATACATCGTTTTATGGCATTAAAAAATATATATTCATTCTCAAACCAATGACAAAACAAAACAAACGTACAAGTTGATTAATTCAGAAAAAAGGTAAATCCTCAATAATGGCTTATCGAGTTCCTCATTCACTTCAACAGAACGAGGAGTGGGTGTGTAGATATGGTGTGTAATCAACCCACTTCCCACATGGCATTTATCTTGGCTGTTAACAAGCACACCTTTTTTTTTTCTTTCTTTCCAATACATGGGCTAAGGCTTGTAATGGAACACGAACACACACACACACACACACACACACACACACACACACACACACACACACACACACACACACACACACACACACACACACACACACACACACACACACACAGAGACACACAGACACACACACACACACACACACACACACACACACACACACACACACACACACACACACACACACAGTTTTTTAGAAGACAATCTCATTACAGGATGGCTGTTGGCTCCCTACAGGAGCTCATCCACCCTTTGCCAGATGTTGATTTTGGTACCGGCAGGGTGTAAGTGACAGCAAAGTCAGTGAGGGGGTGTCGGGTTAGTCACTGACAACCCGATCATGCGGCAGGTAGCACAGCATTCCATGTTACCAGGGCAGTCCCTTACATGGTTACAAGGCTACATGTTACCGAAAACTCCAATGCCTTTACACAGACCAAAGAAAATGCAAACTCCATTTTCTGCTCCTTCACTACATAAGAGAGATGTCCGTCTGTGTGTCTGTCTGTGTCGCCATTTTTATCGGAGATGGTTGAACGGATCGTTGTCAAACTTTCAGAGGTTCATCAGACGCACACACACAGAAAAAATAAAAATTATGAAAAAAAGATCGTTTTTTTGGAGTTTATAATAAATAAATTAAAAAATGCTCGATAGTGCCCAAGCCTTTTTCAATTAATGATAGTTAAATACAAGTACACATTCGCATAAATAAATACAAAACAATCACCAGATATTTGAATACAAATAAATCAAACAATTCCGGAAGTGTACAAAGTTGGTAGTACGGCTTCTTCTTCTTCCTGAACGACATCACAGTTAACTCAAACGTGATGAACGCCACATTCACCCACCAGCATATATATACACATATATATATATATATAACCCCTTCCTCCTCTTCCTCTTCCTCTCCTGCCTCCTCCCCCCTTCCCCCTCCCTCCGCTCTTCCCCCCCAAAAAACATTATATTATTATACTTACAAGCAATTAACAAGACGGTTGCAGCCAGTGTCCTCGTCCTTAGGAATCCTGTCGGTACGCCGCACGCCTGCACTGTTCACACACCAGCACGTGCTGAGGGTGTCATTGCACTGCTTGGTTTTGAACACACCATCGTCATGGCATTCGGGTCTGTAGAGACCGTCCGTATCACGTCGGCCACCTTTTGGTGGTGCTCCGCTGCGACTCTTCTTGTACAGAGAGTCCCATTCGTGTTGCATGAGTTTGCACCGGGGCGTCACTGCAAACGACACGTCATCACTCAGCAATGACGTCATAGCTCAACCATCAACAGCCACATTGCCAAAGAGCCAAACAATTGGATTCAATACCAGAAGAACAGAGACGGAGACAGTTAATCAAAAGGTCTTACGTTTGTCGCAATTCACAGTTTCACCAGAAAGACTTTTCCACACGGGTTTGCATTCAGGCTCGCAAATGCTTGTGCATTTCGTGAACTTGTTGAATTGACATTTTTCCCCCAAGCAGGCTTCAGGTGGCCATGTTGAACAAGAAAGACGAACAAACAATTACAACCAAAACAAAGACCCTCACCTTGTAATAACATCAGGTTGGGATCAACGAGCCAAACAAAGGACAAGGGCGGACACACGGAATGGCGCGCACACACACACACACACACCACACACACACACACCACACACCACACACCACACACCACACACACACACACACACACACACACACACACACACACACACACACACAGAATGGTACACACACACACACACACACACACACACACACACACACACACACACACACAGAACGGTACACGCACACACACAGAATGGTACACGCACACACACAGAATGGTACACGCACACACACAGAATGGTACACGCACACACACAGAATGGTACACGCACACACACAGAATGGTACACGCACACACACAGAATGGTACACGCACACACACAGAATGGTACACGCACACACACAGAATGGTACACGCACACACACAGAATGGTACACGCACACACACAGAATGGTACACGCACACACACACGGTACACGCACACACAGAATGGTACACACACACACACACAGAATGGTACACACACACACACACAGAATGGTACACACACACACAGAATGGTACACACACACACACACACACACACACACAGAATGGTACACACACACACACACACACAGAATGGTACACACACACACACACAGAATGGTACACACACACACACACAGAATGGTACACACACACACAGAGAATGGTACACACACACACAGAGAATGGTACACACACACACACAGAATGGTACACACACACACACAGAATGGTACACACACACACACAGAATGGTACACACACACACACAGAATGGTACACACACACACACAGAATGGTACACACACACAGAATGGTACACACACACAGAATGGTACACACACACACACAGAATGGTACACACACACACACAGAATGGTACACACACACACACAGAATGGTACACACACACACACAGAATGGTACACACACACACACAGAATGGTACACACACACACACACACACACACCCAGAATGGTACACACACACATAGAATGGTACACACACACATAGAATGGTACACACACACATAGAATGGTACACACACACATAGAATGGTACACACACACACACAGAATGGTACACACACACACACACACACACAGAATGGTACACACACACATAGAATGGTACACACACACACACAGAATGGTACAATGGTACATACACACACAGAATGGTACATACACACACAGAATGGTACATACACACACAGAATGGTACATACACACAGAATGGTACACACACACAGAATGGTACACACACAGAATGGTACACACACAGAATGGTACACACACAGAATGGTACACACACAGAATGGTACACACACAGAATGGTACACACACAGAATGGTACACACACAGAATGGTACACACACAGAATGGTACACACACAGAATGGTACACACACAGAATGGTACACACACAGAATGGTACACACACACACAGAGAATGGTACACACACACACAGAGAATGGTACACACACACACAGAGAATGGTACACACACACAGAGAATGGTACACACACACACAGAGAATGGTACACACACACACACACAGAATGGTACACACACACACACACAGAATGGTACACACACACAGAGAATGGTACACACACACAGAGAATGGTACACACACACAGAGAATGGTACACACACACAGAGAATGGTACACACACACAGAGAATGGTACACACACACAGAGAATGGTACACACACACAGAGAATGGTACACACACACAGAGAATGGTACACACACACAGAGAATGGTACACACACACAGAGAATGGTACACACACACAGAGAATGGTACACACACACAGAGAATGGTACACACACACACAGAGAATGGTACACACACACACACACAGAGAATGGTACACACACACACAGAGAATGGTACACACACACACACAGAGAATGGTACACACACACACACAGAGAATGGTACACACACACACACAGAGAATGGTACACACACACACAGAGAATGGTACACACACACACACAGAGAATGGTACACACACACACACAGAGAATGGTACACACACACACAGAGAGAATGGTACACACACACAGAGAATGGTACACACACACACAGAGAATGGTACACACACACACAGAGAATGGTACACACACACACAGAGAATGGTACACACACACACACAGAGAATGGTACACACACACACAGAGAATGGTACACACACACACAGAGAATGGTACACACACACACAGAGAATGGTACACACACACACAGAGAATGGTACACACACACACAGAGAATGGTACACACACACACAGAGAATGGTACACACACACAGAGAATGGTACACACACACAGAGAATGGTGTACACACACACACAGAATGGTGTACACACACACAGAATGGTGTACACACACACAGAATGGTGTACACACACACAGAATGGTGTACACACACACACAGAATGGTGTACACACACACACAGAATGGTGTACACACACACACAGAATGGTGTACACACACACACAGAATGGTGTACACACACACACAGAATGGTGTACACACACACAGAATGGTGTACACACACACAGAATGGTGTACACACACACAGAATGGTGTACACACACACAGAATGGTGTACACACACACAGAATGGTGTACACACACACAGAATGGTGTACACACACACAGAATGGTGTACACACACACACAGAATGGTGTACACACACACAGAATGGTGTACACACACACACAGAATGGTGTACACACACACAGAATGGTGTACACACACACACACAGAATGGTGTACACACACACAGAATGGTGTACACACACACAGAATGGTGTACACACACACAGAATGGTGTACACACACACACACACAGAATGGTGTACACACACACACACACAGAATGGTGTACACACACACACACACACACACACACACAGAATGGTGTACACACACACACACAGAATGGTGTACACACACACACACAGAATGGTGTATACACACACACACAGAATGGTGTATACACACACAGAATGGTACACACAGAATGGTACACACAATACGAGGGCGTTTCCCGATCGGGACGAGCTCCTCCATATTGAAAACTCACCGTCCTCCGCCTTCGATCGAACCGCCAAGAAAACGACGCAACTCAAGACCACCAACACCTTGGCCATAGCTCCGGCAAACGGAAAACTTCGCAATGCCATCCAAAAACTCCTTCCGAGACTTAAAAGGTGCAATTCAACCCACACCTTCGCGAACTCGATCACAGCCAGGAAAGCGGCAAGGTCACACCCCTGAAAACACGCCACGGCCAGGTAACAAGTGACGTCACTCGCGCCCCGCCCCTTATGTGGACAAATCCTCTCTGTAAGTCGGGAAAATGAGCGCAAACTTCGAATCCTAAACTCAAATATCGCTTTATATCGAGAAGAGTTAACGGTGTCCACACTAATAGTACATATTTGAAAAATACTAATTAACGAATAAATTAAATTCACTCATGACGTCACTTCCGCCACACCTGCATCGCCTTATATGGGTGAGAGTTCCGATACGTCTGACGTACTTGTTTCGTTTCACCATAAGGGACGCGACGGCGATGAGTCACCAACGGAAATACCTGTTCTTTATTTACGAGGGTGTAACAAGGCTAACACTAAGAGCTATGTCTATGTGCATATCTTTGAGTTTGAGTGCTTTATCATGGGTTCGAATTCCGGCTCACCTGAACCTGTAAACTGCTGGTGTTTTGCAATCAAAGCGAAGTAACAGTGTACCGTGAGGTCCGTAAAATGGAGGTAAAACTAGGTAGACCGTAAATTGGACATCCTGCAGATATTCCATGGTGAACGTTATCGAGAATGAAGATCACCTGGGGTCCTTCTTAAACAATTGGCGAAAATCATTGTCACGAAAAAACAAATTACAAATACCTGTCCTGAGTGCTGGGAAAACAACTCCAAACTACCAACAATACCAATCCACCCGACATAACCAATCCACCCGACATAACCAAACCACCCAGAGATAACCAAACCACTCAATATAACCAAACCACTCACTTTAACCAATCCACCCACTCTAACCAATCCACCCACTATAACCAATCCACCCACTCTAACCAATCCACCCACTATAACCAAACCACACAAAGAGATAACCAAACCACCCAGATATAACCAAACCACCCAGAGATAACCAAACCACCCAGAGATAACCAAACCACCCAATATAACCAAACCACTCAATATAACCAAACCACTCACTTTAACCAATCCACCCACTCCAACCAATCCACCCACTATAACCAATCCACCCACTCGAACCAATCCACCCACTATAACCAAACCACCCACTATAACCAATCCACCCACTCTAACCAATCCACCCACTCTAACCAATCCACCCACTATAACCAAACCACCCAGAGATAACCAAACCACCCAGAGATAACCAAACCACCCACTATAACCAAACCACCCACTATAACCAAACCACCCACTATAACCAAACCACCCACTATAACCAAACCACCCACTATAACCCAACCACCCAGAGATAACCAAACCACTCAATATAACCAAACCACCCACTATAACCAAACCACCCAGTGATAACCAAACCACTCAATATAACCAAACCACCCACTATAACCAAACCACCCAGTGATAACCAAACCACTCAATATAACCAAACCACCCAGAGATAACCAAACCACTCAATATAACCAAACCACCCACTATAACCAAACCACCCAGTGATAACCAAACCACCCACGATAACCAAACCACCCAGAGATAACCAAACCACCCACTATAACCAAACCACCCACTATAACCCAACCACCCACTATAACCAAACCACCCAGTGATAACCAAACCACCCAACATAACCAAACCACCCACTATAACCAAACCACCCAACATAACCAAACCACCCACTATAACCAAACCACCCAACATAACCAAACCACCCACTATAACCAAACCACCCACTATAACCAAACCACCCACTATAACCAAACCACCCAACATAACCAAACCACCCACTATAACCAAACCACCCAACATAACCAAACCACCCACTATAACCAAACCACTCAATATAACCAAACCACCCACTATAACCAAACCACCCACCATAACCAAACCACTCAATATAACCAAACCACCCAACATAACCAAACCACCCAGAGATAACCAAACCACTCAATATAACCAAACCACCCAGTGATAACCAAACCACCCACGATAACCAAACCACCCACTATAACCAAACCACCCAGTGATAACCAAACCACCCACGATAACCAAACCACCCAGAGATAACCAAAGCACCCACTATAACCAAACCACCCACTATAACCCAACCACCCACTATAACCAAACCACCCAGTGATAACCAAACCACCCAACATAACCAAACCACCCAGAGATAACCAAACCACCCAACATAACCAAACCACTCAATATAACCAAACCACCCAGAGATAACCAAACCACTAAATATAACCAATCCACCCAACATAACCAAACCACTCAGAGATAACCAAACCAAACAACACCACCAAACCACACAATATAACCAATCCACCGAGAGATAACCAAACCACCCAGATATAACCAAACCACTCAATATAACCAATCCACCGAGAGATAACCAAACCACCCAGATATAACCAAACCACTCAATATAACCAAACCACCCAGAGATAACCAAACCACTCAATATAACCAATCCACCCAACATAACCAAACCACTCAGAGATAACCAAACCAAACAACACCACCAAACACAAAATATAACCAATCCACCGAGAGATAACCAAACCACCCAGATATAACCAAACCACTCAATATAACCAATCCACCCAAAATAACCAAACCACCCAACATAACCAACTGGCTAAACTACTTTTGGAACATACACTTTCGGCCCAAAGACACCTTAGACCATTTGGACCTGTAGACCTTTCGACCAGTTAGACCCTCTTCGGCTCACACCACACAAACATCCATTACCTACAGTATATATTGTTGCGGATATGGGACTTGGCCTCAATATCCGCTTGTAAATACTCCCCTATTTCCCCAATACTCCCCAACTATCCCCAATCCCCCATTCCCTAGTCCCATTGCCTGTAAATAACACTCTGTAGAACCGACCTTCCCCTTTTTCCCCCATTAAATGTCGTGCCCAGGTCCACCGCATCTCACGTAGACAACTTTCGGACATCTTGCTAGTTATTCTTAGTCTATGTCAGTTAAGGACTCGTTTCCATTAATTCTGACTCTTCGTTGCACCAGAATGTGATTATATGGCACCAGTAGTGAGTTTAGGACCTTCCCATACCTCCTCCCATCTTCTTCCCCAAACAACAACTACAACAACAACTACAACAACAACTACAACAACTACAACAACAACTACAACAACAACTACAACAACTACAACAACGGCGCGGCGCGGTGGAGTGTGCGTCCTCACACCGGCTCGGTTAGCCGCCATTGACCATGCGCTCCGACGGGGTTACCACGAAGGGGCTCCCTGTCAGCCCCTCGTCAAGGGCGGAGCAGGTAACCCCCCCCCGCACGCACCCAATGAGAAGCAACGGGCCGATTCCATCTGGGGCGGAGCTAACGAGCCGAGGGCGTGTCACTCCCCGCCGGATATACGCGGCCACTTACCGGACGTGAGGAGAGATGCGCCCCCGACTGAAGAAGACAAGTCGCGACCACCTCCGAGCGCTGAGCGACCTCCCCGCATCTCTAGACCGGACCGGATCGATCCTGCCCTGAGCCCAGGTGCACCTGGAGCCATCGATTCCGCTTTCCTTGCCATCAATCCCCGTGTGAGTCAGTTTTTGTCCTGTTTATCTGTCGTCTGTCAGGGAATAAGATAAGTGTGTCTAAGTGCCTGTCTTTCTATGCTGTCCCTCTTGTAGTTGTAATCTGACCTTCCGCCCTAATATAACCTCCTCCGGAGGTCTTGAGAACTGAACCCTTGGTGTCGTGTCATTTTAATCCAGCCGTTGTGTCTTTTCCATCATTGATTTAGCATAGCGCGATTTAGTCAACGTTCGAGTATAATCGGGTAACTTGTGCGGACACGGCGGCCATTCCGCTCGGCCCACCCTAACATCAAAGTCGTGTCTGTAACAATTGGTGTCAGGAGTGGGATTCGGACCTGGGACTAAATTTGTTAGGCCCAAATTTTGGAACACCAATTGTACTATTAGAGTAACAATTGGTGTCGAGGAGTGAGATTGGACCCGGAGCGCGTTTACGCGCTCGAAATTATAAAGGCGAAATTTGAATTTGTTTTACGAAAATAAAAACCCGAATTTTGAAAGTCGCGCTATGGCGGATCAAGACAGCTGGGTTCCGGTAGAGGAGAGTGAGGCAGGGTCGGTCCAGGACCAAATAGAGGGACGCGAGGAGAGCGAAGCAGCGAGGGTAGCAGACGCACAAATTAGCGTCGTTGCGCCCGACATGGCGGGCTCGCGAAATGGCGCCTCGCACATGGCCACGGCGCCCACGCCCGCGACCGTGGCAGCGCCCCTGGTGGATTCGAACCTTTTCCTCCTGCAAATGGGGGCCCTTATGGAGAGGCTAGAAGCAAAAATGGGGGTAATGGGAAACCAAATGGGGGTAATGGGGAACCGGATAGAGGCTCAGAGTGAGCAAATGGGGGTAATGAGGGACGAAGCGAGGGGTACCAGTGAGGGGTTAGACAATAATTTTGAGGGATTAGACAAGAAATTTGGGAAGTTAGACAATAATTTTGAGGGATTAGACAAGAAATTTGGGAAGTTAGACAATAATTTTGAGGAGTTAGACAAGAAATTTGGGAAGTTAGACAATAATTTTGAGGGGTTAGACAACGGGATAAAAGAGGTGAGAAATGGGTTAATAGGGTTAGAAAACAGTATGGAAGGCAAATTGAGGGACATGAGGGACCAAGCGGAAAGGGAAGTTAAACAAATGGAGCAGCAGATAGAGGGGGTCAGAATGGGGGTAGAAACCAAACTGGATGCTCACAGGGAGGAAATGGAGCAGATGAGGGTGGCATCTGGGCAGGAGATGCAAGTGATGGGAGAGGAGATCAGAAGAGGAGTGAGTGAGGAGGTCGGAGGAGTGCGCGAGGAGGTGAGGCACTGTGAGGAGCACATGGAGAAGGAGGTGAGAAAGGGGACTGTAAAGTTACAAGGGGGCATAGAGGTCCTGACGCAGGAGGTGGAACAGCTGACGGAGGGACAAAAAGAAGTAACGGAGCAGGTTCAAAGGAACACTGCGGTATTAGGAGGGTTGAAAGCGACACAGAAAGAACTAAAAGATGACTTGATAGCGACGAAGAGGGAATGTCAGATGGTACGTGAGGGACTGACAACGAGGTTGGACGAGGTGATAGAGGTAATGGAGACGAAGGACCGGCAGGTG
This sequence comes from Myxine glutinosa, assembly GCF_964187855.1. Taxonomy (NCBI): domain Eukaryota; kingdom Metazoa; phylum Chordata; class Myxini; order Myxiniformes; family Myxinidae; genus Myxine; species Myxine glutinosa. The sequence goes on along the minus strand of NC_136272.1, from coordinate 86,907,223 downwards.
AGGACGCACATGGAAACGGTCAAGGTAGCCTTAGAGGACGAACTTGAGGAGACGTACCGGGGAATAAAGGAGGTGAAGCAGAAATTAGAAGAAGTGGAAGAAGGGGTGAGCGAAATTAAGAAGCGACGGAGAGGGGATAAGAAAGAGATAAAAGAGGAGATAAAAGAATTGGTCCAAAGTCTGTGTTTGGATCGTGATGATGTGCTCATTAACCGGATGAGGGATTCGCAGGTGATGGAGGAGAAGCGAAGAGGAAGAGGACCCGGTGTAAGTGGTGACCAATATGGTCGTGCGTATGATGCGCCAGGGGATTTAAGAAGCTTGGGGGTCGAGATGGACCCGGGTGTTCGTGAGAGGCCGTGGGTGAAGTGTGCGACAGGTCTGGTGTGCGAAAAAGGAGGTGTACAAGAAAGTCCGACTCTGGGGTGTGTGAGGAAAAAGTGCGTGCCAAGGAGTGAGGGTGCTGGCGAGAGTGAGTCGGTCGTAGCGCGTGTGCGAGGGGGTACATGGAAGCGCGGTGTGGTAAGTGTTACAGAGGGTGTGACGGGAGAGTGTGCGCAGGAGTGTGCGCGAGAAAGGTGTGTGACGGACGGGTGCATGGGGAAAGAGTGCGCTGTCAAGAGTAAGGGTGAGTGCGCTGTCAAGAATGGAGGTGAGAGTAGTGAGAGTGACAAGGAGAGTGAGTTGGTTGTGACAGGTGAGCGAGGATGTACACCTGGGATGGAAGGATGCACACCTGGAATGGTAGAGCGTGAGTGGGAATGCACGCTGGAGTTGGTGGTGAGGCACGTGGTTGGGTGTGCGAATGAGAGCACACCTGTGATTGTCACAGAGGAGGTGACAGAGGAGGGGGCGCGAAGAGGTGTGTTGGTGAGGTGTGCGACCAACGAATGTGTGCCAAAGTGTTCGGTGGTCAGGTGTGTGACCAAGGCTGTGAGTGGAATGAGAGTACCTGGGTGTGTAAGGAAAGGTACGAGGAGCATGGAGACGGCTGGATGTAGGAGCACGAAAGGGGTAGCGTATGCGTGTAAGAACCCAGGTGAAGCATCGACGGTAACCAGGTTAGAGGTTAGGTCGACTTTTAGCCGAAGCGGGCCCTCGGTGCGTGCCGGGCCTCGCTTTGAACGGCCGCGTCCGTGCTCCACTAGGCGGAGCTGGCAGCCCGATAGAAAGGGTCGTCATGGCGACCACTTTTTGGTGAGACGTGCCGGCAGGTCGAGAGCGGGACATTGGATGGCTCCGTGCCGAGATGGTGCGTGGGATCTCGGCACGGGTAAGCCCCCGTCTCTGCACCGAGTGCCGGACGCATCCAGCCGCTGGCACAGAACAACCCGCATTCATGGCTTGGCTTTACGAAGCCGGGCTTTGGACAGGAATTGGCGCACCGAGAGGCATTAGTGAGTAGACTGGGGGATGAGGTTAGTGTTTTGGACCCAAAATTAGAGAAAAACAAAATTTGATGATTGGCAAAGGATTGGCAGTAATGATTGGCAGATGATGAGTAGGATTGGCAAATTTTTGATTTGTCGAAATTTGATGTGCAAAATTGGTAGTGAGCGATGGGCCCGGTGGGTAAGGCTGGCATCCCTGCCACCCCTTCCCATAGGGGGGGCAAAGGAGCAATAGCTTATGGGGTGTATGGCAGTGAAAACTAGCCCGGGTGGGTTAGGTTATATGTGTGTAGGGCCCTAGAAGATGACATTAGGTGACGATAAGGTTAGGTAGTGACTGATACCTGTAGTGGGGACGCAGGTAGTTTAGTGTGGATGATAATGACGAGGGAGCGCAATAGTTTAAAGGGACGACTGGGAAGCGCAAGTTTCAGAAGGGAGTAGTTAGCTGAGATGATGCCGTGTGTGTGAGAATGGAACAGGTGTGATTGCACAGGTGTGCAACTGGACAGGTGTGTGGAGCAGTGTGTGAGTAGTGAGTGTTGTGGATCAGCGCGAATGCGCTTGGGGAGAGAAGGGTGCAGGTGGCACCAGGTGTGAGAGCACAGGTGTGCAGGTACAGGTGTGTGGAGAGAGTTGGAGTAAGTGGTACGGAGTGGTGTGCATGGTGCGAAGGTGTGGATGGGGGAAGAGTGGACCCCCATCACGGATACCCGGGGCGGGTAGTGTAAGTGTTAGGTAGAGGGTACAGGTAAATTGTGGTTGGATATTGGCATCTGTGGTGCGGGTGACAGAATGGTATTGTGGATGGGTGCATTAGTGTTGTGGAAATGGCTGGGCGTGTAGCCTGTTAGTGTGTGTAGTTGGTTGGGCACTCCACCACTGTGAGGATGTCGGCCAGGTGAGGCCGCAGGTGGGCTCTGGGAGCCGGTAGTTGTGAGTGGGTGCCTGAGGATCCCGGGTGTGGATCAGGCAGCCCAGTGCCAGAGAGGGCACCGAGTGGGGAGAGCGCCAGAGGGCCTTCCCCAGGTAGTTAGGTTAGGGTAAGGAGCAGGTAAGCTCGGAGGCAACTGCAGTGGTGGAGGTGTGCAGGTGGGTAGACCCGCTGGGAGAGGTACACGCCACAGCCCAGAAATTGTGCGAGGGCACCGGGAGATGAATCGGGGGAGTGAGACCCCAAATTGAAAAGCACCACAGTTTGGCCAATGGGAATTGGTTTTTAGAACCCATAGTGTAAGAGGGCCAATGGTTTGGCCGGAGAAAGACCCCGGGTAATGTAAAGTTGTTAAAGTCATTTAGGAAATAGTTAGGATTGATGAACCTGTCGCACCATACGCAGCCACTTACCTGTGGTGATGATGATGACTCCACACCTGTGTTTTCTTTGTTTTGGTGCAGGAAATGAGAATTGCTGTGAGGATTTGTGAGACGCATCACGACGTGGATGAGACATTGGGGTGATTCCATCTCTCCCTCCTTAGGAGGGACTGATGATGAATTGGTAATGGCAAATTTTGATGTTCAGTTGGAGATGGCAAATTTTGATGAGAGTTGAAAATGGCAAATTTGATTGGTTAGGAGGGAGAGAAGACGAATTTGGTTTATGGGAGGAACGGGGAAGACAGTAGGGATGTTTGTTGATTGGTAAAGTAGATGTTTATGGGTAGTGTTGTGTTTTGTGGATACAGTAAGGGGTAAGGGAGGGGCCATGTAGGTTACCTGGTGGGGGGGGGGTGGGGCGTACGGTAGGAACGTACCTGTCTCACCTGGTTCCCATGTGCCCCCAGTGTGCATCACCTTGTATTGCGTGCACTTTTGCGCCCTTACCACCTTACTCACTTGTCTATTTCTTTTGTCTCCCACCTCCGAGGATCTGGCTTTGGGGCAGAGAGAGAGAGGAGAGAGAGGTGCTGGCTTCGCAGTTGTGGGCCTGCACTTTCGCTGCTTGCTGCCTGGATCGATACACCATATGGACCGCAATGTTTGTGGCCACCCACAATGGACCGCAGTTCTTTTGCGGCCAAGCACCACCCGTGGATGGACCTATGGGTCAACGTGGCACCTATGCCATACAGGTGAACCACTTTTAGTTGACACCACTGAAGGCCACAATACAGAAATGGACGCGGTTGGCGCCTTTCTTTATTTTTGAAAGAAGCCAGAACACCAAGTGCACCACACGAAGAGCAAGAGACACCTGCAGGGTTAGGGGTTGTTGAATTTATTTTTATTCATTGAACAATGGTGACTGCACCGATTGGTGCAGGGGTGGTGCTTTTGGTGCTGGGAAAGGGTGCTCTGCACGTTATTAAAGGCCATAGGCCACAGAGCACTCGTGGGTTGGTGTATCGATGCTGGCATGCGTGCTCTCTCTATGCATAACATCTGCATGTGTTCCTCCAAAAACAGGTCCTGGATCGTAGTGTAAATATCAGCGTAGTCTTGTAAATAATGCTCCCTACCGGCTGTATGTTTAGTTTGCGAATTCTTTCCGGATTCGGTTATCCTGTGGGTGTGTTTCTGTGAGGAGAAGGGTGCAACGTCGCAGGGGGACATATTTACTCATTTGTGAATATCTGTAAAACTGTCGCACTCAGGGTAGAGTTAATAGTAGAGGGAACTACATCTGAGTGCCACACTAAAATAGGTAAAAATTTATCGGGTCGGGACGCCCCGAGGGTAGAGAAGGGTGCAATGTTGCGGATATGGGACTTGGCCTCAATATCCGCTTGTAAATACTCCCCTATTTCCCCAATACTCCCCAACTATCCCCAATCCCCCATTCCCTAGTCCCATTGCCTGTAAATAACACTCTGTAGAACCGACCTTCCCCTTTTTCCCCCATTAAATGTCGTGCCCAGGTCCACCGCATCTCACGTAGACAACTTTCGGACATCTTGCTAGTTATTCTTAGTCTATGTCAGTTAAGGAATCGTTTCCATTAATTCTGACTCTTCGTTGCACCAGAATGTGATTATATGGCACCAGTAGTGAGTTTAGGACCTTCCCATACCTCCTCCCATCTTCTTCCCCAAACAACAACTACAACAACAACTACAACAACAACTACAACAACTACAACAACAACTACAACAACAACTACAACAACTACAACAACGGCGCGGCGCGGGGGAGTGTGCGTCCTCACACCGGCTCGGTTAGCCACCATTGACCATGCGCTCCGACGGGGTTACCACGAAGGGGCTCCCTGTCAGCCCCTCGTCAAGGGCGGAGCAGGTAACCCCCCCCGCACGCACCCAATGAGAAGCAACGGGCCGATTCCATCTGGGGCGGAGCTAACGAGCCGAGGGCGTGTCACTCCCCGCCGGATATACGCGGCCACTTACCGGACGTGAGGAGAGATGCGCCCCCGACTGAAGAAGACAAGTCGCGACCACCTCCGAGCGCTGAGCGACCTCCCCGCATCTCTAGACCGGACCGGGTCGATCCTGCCCTGAGCCCAGGTGCACCTGGAGCCATCGATTCCGCTTTCCTTGCCATCAATCCCCGTGTGAGTCAGTTTTTGTCCTGTTTATCTGTCGTCTGTCAGGGAATAAGATAAGTGTGTCTAAGTGCCTGTCTTTCTATGCTGTCCCTCTTGTAGTTGTAATCTGACCTTCCGCCCTAATATAACCTCCTCCGGAGGTCTTGAGAACTGAACCCTTGGTGTCGTGTCATTTTAAACCACCCAGTGATAACCAAACCACTCAATATAACCAAACCACCCACTATAACCAAACCACCCAGTGATAACCAAACCACTCAATATAACCAAACCACCCACTATAACCAAACCACCCAGTGATAACCAAACCACTCAATATAACCAAACCACCCAGAGATAACCAAACCACTCAATATAACCAAACCACCCACTATAACCAAACCACCCAGTGATAACCAAACCACCCACGATAACCAAACCACCCAGAGATAACCAAACCACCCACTATAACCAAACCACCCACTATAACCCAACCACCCACTATAACCAAACCACCCAGTGATAACCAAACCACCCAACATAACCAAACCACCCACTATAACCAAACCACCCAACATAACCAAACCACCCACTATAACCAAACCACCCAACATAACCAAACCACCCACTATAACCAAACCACCCACTATAACCAAACCACCCACTATAACCAAACCACCCAACATAACCAAACCACCCACTATAACCAAACCACCCAACATAACCAAACCACCCACTATAACCAAACCACTCAATATAACCAAACCACCCACTATAACCAAACCACCCACCATAACCAAACCACTCAATATAACCAAACCACCCAACATAACCAAACCACCCAGAGATAACCAAACCACTCAATATAACCAAACCACCCAGTGATAACCAAACCACCCACGATAACCAAACCACCCACTATAACCAAACCACCCAGTGATAACCAAACCACCCACGATAACCAAACCACCCAGAGATAACCAAAGCACCCACTATAACCAAACCACCCACTATAACCCAACCACCCACTATAACCAAACCACCCAGTGATAACCAAACCACCCAACATAACCAAACCACCCAGAGATAACCAAACCACTAAATATAACCAATCCACCCAACATAACCAAACCACTCAGAGATAACCAAACCAAACAACACCACCAAACCACACAATATAACCAATCCACCGAGAGATAACCAAACCACCCAGATATAACCAAACCACTCAATATAACCAATCCACCGAGAGATAACCAAACCACCCAGATATAACCAAACCACTCAATATAACCAAACCACCCAGAGATAACCAAACCACTCAATATAACCAATCCACCCAACATAACCAAACCACCCAGAGATAACCAAACCAAACAACACCACCAAACACAAAATATAACCAATCCACCGAGAGATAACCAAACCACCCAGATATAACCAAACCACTCAATATAACCAATCCACCCAAAATAACCAAACCACCCAACATAACCAACTGGCTAAACTACTTTTGGAACATACACTTTCGGCCCAAAGACACCTTAGACCATTTGGACCTGTAGACCTTTCGACCAGTTAGACCCTCTTCGGCTCACACCACACAAACATCCATTACCTACAGTATATATACACACCACACATATCTCCTTACAGTATACCTTATTCAGCAAGAAATGCACAAACTCCACCCACCCTCCAGGTGAGGTTTACAAGAGAAGACAACTTCAGTAAATTCCTGTCTTGTTCAGTCATTATGTACTTGGAAAAGCATCACGTGACATCACAATGGAGACTGGCTCAATTAAAAGAGTCTTATTCAGTTTTTGAAAAAAGGAAATACAACATTCAGATATATTCAATGGGGCCTCATGCTTGTCTCTAAAAATGAAGGAAGGCAAGTACATGATGTTCCAGGAGGGAGGTTAACCTTTCCAATGACTCAGAGATAAATCTATATAGGGTGAATCAGAATAATTTATAAACACTTTCAGATGTTTTCCCTCTGCTCAAGTGTGAGTTGATTATTTTCCATTTCGATCAATCAGGGATCCAATGAAAAATCCGATGAAATCAGCAAGTTATCAACAACAGTTGTTGGTCTTCTCCTCTTCCCTTTACACGGGGTGAAGTCGAATGGTACCAAGCTTCTACCGTGCTTTGACTACAATACTCCTCCACTCCTCTCTGTCCGCAGCCAACTCTCTCTACCCTCCAACCACTCCTACCTTACTGATATCCCTCCTCACACAATCCTCCCATCCCAACCGTGGTCTGCCTCATTTCCTCCTACCTCATTTTTTTTTTTTTTTTTTTTTTGTATACAGAATCGAGGCTCGTGAAAGAGCTAACATTTATCACACAAACAAATCAAACAGACAAACAAAGTATATAAAAAGGGGAGCGGTAGACAAGATGGGGAGAGAAGGGGAAGCACACAAACACAACATTTGAGAGTAGGGACATCGGGAGATCTGTAGGAGGGAGAGGGCTTCGGGGGAGGAGGCGTGGAAAGGGGGGGGGGGGGGGTGGGAGAAGTATATAACACAAGCACACCAAGGACTTCCAGGAAAGCAGTTGGTATTTCAAAAAAGTGGATTTGGGGTGAATTAACGGGGGTAGAAAAGATCAAGGTTTTGGATGGGGGAAGATAACAGATGGTGGTGAACAGCTGTTTTAAAGACCTGGAGGGAGGAGTGGGATTGAAGAGAGTGAGGGAGTTTGTTCCAGAGGCGGGAGAAAAGAGGAATGAAAGAGTGAAGGTGAGCAGAGAGTCTTGATTTTGGCAGTTTAACCATAAGAGGGTTGCAGGCAGATCTTGTGCGACCTGTAGGAATATTTGGGGGACAGAGCCCAGAGAGAGCTGGGGGAGCAAGGCCAGAGAGGAGTCGGTAGAAGACGGAAAGACCACCAACCTGCCTGTGGTGAGTAAGTGAAAGGCCCTTGGAGTTAGCTTCATCGCGGGAGATTCCAATGATTCTGAACGCTTTGGTTTCAACAGCGTGAAGCCGAGCTAGGTGTGAGGCAGGAGCACCAGCCCAGAGGGGAGAGCAGTATTCCATTGAGCTGTGGATGAAAGCCTTGTATGTGGTGAGGAGCTCAGGTGTGCCATGAAAGGACTTCGCATGACGGAGGATGCCCAGTCGGCGACTGGCTTTGGAGGCCAGATTTGAAATGTGGTTTTCCCAGGAAAGATCATGGCAGATAGTGAGACCCAAAAGCTTGAGTGACAGAACTTCTTGGAGAGGATTATTCAGAAAGTGGATGGGATTCCTTCAACCTACCCGCTCTCTTTGCCATTCTTTCTTCCCCAAACCCATCTCAGCCGGCATTTCACCAATCTCCCCTTCAAGCTCATCTGCACACGAAACTCCCCCCTCAGTTCATCCGTTCTCCTTCTATCCACTCTCTTCACTCTCACAATCCTCTTCACCCAGTTGTTCTCACAAAACTGCAGCCTCTGGTGTTGCCTCTCTGTCAGTGCCACTGTCTCCAAACCGTAAAGGTAGGCCGGCATTACACATGACATCAGAATCTTCCCTTTGAATCACCTTGAAATATTTGCCTGCCATTACTCCCATCACCCTCCTCCACGCATTTGTACCCACCTGAAAACCTCCTACGCACCACTGCCTCACCATCCCCAATCACTGTTCCCCACAGATGATACTCAAACCGATTTCTTTGTCTGATCTCCTTCCACTCTAACCTGATATTCATTTAATTTCTCTACTGCCCAATCCACATCACTTCTGTCTTCTCCATGTTCATTTTCAGCCCATATTTCTCAAATGCCTCCTTCCACTCCTCCAGTACTTCCTCCATTTCCCACCCACTCTCCACCACAACAACCAGATCGTCCACATACAATAGCCTCCCCAGAATATCTTTCATGTTTACCTTCCTGCTTACCAGCTCCATCACCAAGGAGTGGGCTGGGAGCGCTTCACTGCCTCAAACCGATGTTCACAGTGAACTCATCCAACATCCCAGGACCAACCAAAACTCTTCCCTTCGTTCCCTTGTACATCCCTTCCACCAACCAAGCTTCTGCTTCCGGCATTCCCATCCATCTCAGTGTCGCCATCAACATCTCTCTTGGAACAGTGTTGTCGGCCTTCTCCAGATCCACAAATCCCAATGCCATTTCACCTTGTACCACCAACCTCCTCCCTACCAGCTGTCTCAGCACGAACATCCCATCTGAGATTTCCCCATCATTTCTAATCCCCTGCTGCTCTTCTCCAATCTCTTTCTCCACACTCTTCCTTGTCCTCCTGTCTGGAACCCTCTCCAGCACCTTCATGAGATGACAAAGGAGCGTAATACCCCTGTATTTCCCCGGATCTTGAACAACCCCTTCCCCTTCCATATCAGCACAATTAACCCTGCCCTCCAATCCTCCGGAATTTAACCCTTTCTTATACATACATTCAACAACCTCTTTGTCCACCTGACCCCGACTTACTTCTCCTGCTGCAATTATCATCTCTGTACACACCTCGTCAATGCCTGGTGCCCTTCCCTTTTTCATCCTCTTCAATGTCGTCTGCACTTCCTTTTCCATGTTCTCCACCACTCTCCACTTTCCTCTCGTTAGCTCCAGCTCGCCATTGCTTCCTTCCCGGATCAATAGCTACCCGAAATATCCTTCCCACACCTTCAATACCGCGCCCCTCTCTGTCACTAGCGTCGCACCACCATCCTTAATCACCACCACCTCCTTCATATCCTTGCTATCCTCATCCCTGTCACGAGCCAATTTATAGATCATCTTCCTCCCACCATCCTCTTCCATCTTGTTGAACACCTCATCTTCCCTATCATTCCTCGCCTTAACCACAGCTCTCCTTGCTGCCTTCTTCTTCTGCCCATACAGGTGCAGCAACCCCACATTTGGCTACCCCCTCTGTCCTTGATCTTCTCTGTCCTCTTCCAAACCTCCTTCTTCTCACCAACTACCTTCGCTACTTCCTCCCTCTACCATACCTGGCCCTCACCCTCTCCTTGTGCTCTACGGCGATGTTTCCCCTCCACTCCCCCCACCTAATAACCTTCCGACCCCTGCTCTTAACCTCAGTCCTTTTCTTCAGCCTCACCACAAACACCACAGGCTTGTGCTGGGTGGTAACATGCTCTCCCACCACTGCCTTGCGATCCTTAACCCACCACAATTCTCACTTCCTTACCACCACCAAATCCCGTTTTGTTTTGTGCTGTCCACACCTCTAGACAATCTTGTGGCTTTCCTGCTTTTGAAAGAATGCGGCTCTGCAAGTGATTGTACAAAACAGCTCTGCAAAAAAATAGGAATGTTAAGTGGTTGCCTTAACTATATTATGTAGAAATTGTCATACTGAAGGAGCTGTGCTCCAACTCGAATCGAAAGAATGGACGCGACAAAAAGCTGGAATTCGTCCGAGTTTCTTTATTGCATCAAATCAACTCGGGTAAAACTCAAAAGCCCGTTTATCGGGCGGCATTATATACAAGCACTCGAATATCTCATGCCGGAGCGTTTGCCCTGAAAAGGCGCAACTGGGCGTGTCCGGGAGACCTGGGCGAGTCTGGACATACCCGGGAACGGCGAGACTGGGTGTCGCCGGATGGGCCGGGCGTGCCTGGACATGCCCGGGAACGGCGAGACTGGGTGTCGCCGGACGGGCCGGGCGAGCCCGGGAAAGGCGAGTCCGGGCATGCCCGGGGAAGGCGCGTCTGGGCATGTCCGGGCGGCCTGGGCAAGCTCGGCCCGGCGATCACTCCCTGGTTGTGTCTTTGGCCGGTGTAAGGCGATTGTGTATGTTCAGCGGCAACCGCTACATGCGCCCCCCCAGAATCGACTTGCACCAGCAGGGTCAATTTAAGGGGGGTCCTGATGACCCGGCCGAAGCGACCCCTGGAGGGTCGTGGGGGGGGGGGGGGTCCGGTGTGGGGGTGGGTGGTCGAGCAGGAGGCACCGTGGACGGGGGGCGGCCTCGCCGCGGAGGAAGGGCCAACCGAGGTGGTTGGTCGATGTCCATGTGCGCCGGCTTGAGGCGGTCCACCGAAATCCGGTCCGACCTGCCGCCGACGTCGATGACGAAGGACTTGTCGTCCCGTTGCAGGACCCGGAAGGGTCGGTCGTACGGCGGCCTGAGTGGCCCCCGGTGTGCGTTATGACGCACAAAAACGTACTCCGCTGTGCGAAGCGCTGGGGGGACGTAGGACTGGGGGTCACCATGGTGGGACGTTGGCACGGGGGCAAACCGTTGGGCGGTCTCCTGGAGGTCCGAGCGCTGGCGAGCTGCGGACCAGGGACTGGTAGCGTCGGGCACGAATTCGCCCGGGACGCGTAGCGGCTGGCCGTAGACAAGCTCGGCGGTGGACACCCGGAGGTCCTCCTTGGGGGCCGTGCGGAGGCCCAAAAAGGACCCACGGCAGCCGGTCGGCCCAGCCGCCGTCCTGAAGGCCGGCCAAGAGCACGGCCTTCATGGAGCGGTGGAACCGCTCGCACAACCCGTTGGCTTGGGGGTGGTAGGCCGTGGTACGATGGAGCCTGACCCCCAGGTTGCGGGCGACCGCGCCCCACAGCTCAGAGGTGAACTGCGGCCCGCGGTCCGAAGAGATGTCCGCCGGTGCACCGAAACGGGCGACCCAGGTGGCGATGAAAGCCTGCGCCACGTCGGCGGTGGTGGTGGAGACGAGGGGAACGACCTCCGGCCACTTGGTGGTCCTGTCCACCATGGTGAGCAGGTGTGTGAAACCCCGTGATGGGGGGAGGGGGCCCACCAGGTCCACGTTGACGTGGTCGAAACGCCGTTCAGGCATGGTGAAAGGTGCCAGCGGGGCCTGGGTGTGTCGGTGGACCTTGGCCTGTTGGCAGGCTGTGCAGGTGCTGGTCCAATCGCGGACATCCCGTCGAAGGCCATGCGAGACGAATCGCGCCGACACCAGCTTCTGGGAAGCTTTCCGGCCCAGGTGGGAAAGGCCGTGGAGGGAGGCGAAGATGCGGCGTTGCCAGGTAACGGGCACGATGGGGCGAGGCTGGCCTTGGGAGACGTCGCAGAGCAGGACAGTGTCCGCGAAGGGGACGTCGGCCAGGCGGAGGCCTGTGTCCGCCGCCCGGAGGGCTTGCACCATGGTGTCGGTGGTCTGGTCAGCCGCCATAAGCGCGAAGTCCACGCCGAGGTGGACCGCGTTCGCGCTGGCCCAAGAAAGACAGTCGGCCACGGCGTTGTCTTTGCCGGCGACGTGCCGGATGTCCGTGGTAAACTCCGACACGGCGGAGAGGTGGCGCTGCTGGCGGGCCGACCACGGCTCCATGACTTTGGCCATTGCGTAAACCAACGGCTTGTGGTCGACGAAAGCCGTGAAGGGTCGGCCCTCCAGGAGGTGGCGGAAATGGCGAACCGCCAGGTGTAGACCGAGGAGCTCGCGGTCAAACGTGCTATATTTGAGCTCGTTCGGCCGGAGTTGCCGGCTGAAAAAAGCGAGTGGCTGCCAAACCCCGTTCACCCATTGCTCATGTACGGCGCCCACCGCGTAGTCGGAGGCATCCGTGGTGAGGGCGATGGGAGCGTTGAGCACCGGGTGAGCGAGCAGTGTTGCGTCGGCGAGGGCCCGCTTTGAGCTTGTAAATGCCGCGTCCATGGCTGCAGACCAGATGACGTCGTGTTTGGCCGGCTTGCCCCGGAGGGCTTCGTAGAGGGGCCGCATGAGCTGAGCAGCGCGGGGCACGAAGCGGTGATAGAAATTCACCATTCCGAGGAACTCCTGCAGGGAATTGATGGAGCGGGGACGCGGAAACGCGGTGATGGCCTCGACCTTGGTAGGCAGCGGCACGGCCCCGTTATTGGTGATGTGGTGGCCCAAAAAGTCAACGGCCGTCGTGCCGAAGTGGCATTTGGCCGGGTTGACGATTAGGCCATGCTCGCTGAGGTGCCCGAACAGTGTTCGGAGGTGGAGGAGGTGCTCGGCCCGGGACGCGCTGGCGACGAGGATGTCGTCCAGGTAGACGAAGAGGAACGGCAGGTCGCGCAGCACGCTGTCCATCAAGCGCTGGAACGCCTGAGCCGCGTTCTTGAGGCCAAATGGCATTCGAAGGAATTCGAATAAGCCGAACGGCGTGATGACGGCCGTTTTTGGGAGGTCGGCCGGCCTGACAGGTACCTGGTGATATCCCCGTATCAAATTGATCTTCGAAAAAATGACCCGTCCTGCCAAACGGGCGGAGAAGTCTTGAATGTGCGGGATCGGATACCTGTCGGGGGTGGTAACGTCGTTGAGGCGGCGGTAGTCGCCACATGGGCGTCAGCCGCCCCCCGGCTTCGGTACGATGTGTAGTGGCGAAGCCCACGTGCTATCGGAGCGCCGCACGATGCCGAGGTGTTCCAAAGGGTCGAACTCGGCTTTGGCCACGGCAAGCTTGGCTGGGTCGAGGCGGCGGGCTCTGGCGTAGACCTGCGGGCCCGTCGTTGGTATGTGGTGCTCGATACCATGTCGTACCGCGACGGCCGAAAACGTAGGCCGCGTGAGGGCCGGGAACTCCGCGAGCAGGCGAGCAAACTCGTTCGCCGCCGGGAGGGCGCATGTTAGCTCGGTCGGCACGGAGCTGCTCAACGTGCATGCCAGGGAGCTGAAGGTCTCGGCGTTGACGAGGCGACACCGTTTGACGTCAACCAGCAGCCCGTGTGCGCAGAGGAAGTCGGCGCCCAGCAGAGCCATGGGCACGCTTGCGGTCACAAAAGTCCAATTAAAGCACTGGCTGCCGAAGCAGAGGGTGACGTTGCGCGGGCCGAAGGTGCGGATGGCCGATCCATTGGCCGCCACCAAGGAGGGGCCGCAAACCGCGGACTGTCTGTCCTGATCGGAGGCGGGTATGACGCTCAGTTGGGCGCCGGTGTCACACAGGAAGCGCCGTCTGGACGCTTTGTCCCTGATAAAAAGTAAGTTGCCCGTGTGGCCGGCGCTCATGGCTGGTAATGAACGCCGGCCCGGCCGTTTCCCGACTTGCCGAAAGTGCACGGGGGTCGGCATGTCCGGGCCTTTTGTCCGAACCTGGCATGGTAGTAACACCACTCCTGGTCAGGTGGAGGCCCCGGTCGTCGTGTTGGAGGCGGTCGGCGCGGCGTAGCGGCCGCCAATTGTGCCGGCAGTTCGGCCGCCGACCGTGCCGGGTGCTCGGGTGCTGCTTCGGATGGCGGCAGGCTCCAGGTCGCTGCCCCGATGCGTTGGCCTGCCGAGGAGATCTTGTCGGCTTCCCTGGCGAGGGCGCGGGGATCCGTGATCTGCGTGCTTGCCAGGGCGAGGCGTACCTGGCTAGGCAGCTGATGGAGGAACAGCTCTTGAAAAAGAAAATCCGGGGCATGCTCCCCGAGCAACGAGAGCATGTAATCCATTCGCTCGGACGGGCACGTGTCGCCGAGCTCGGGCAGGTCGAGCAGGCGCCGTGCACGTTCCGCCGATGAGAGGGCGAAAGCGTCGAGGAGGAGCTTCTTGATCGCGCCGTACTTGTCAGCGGCTGGCGGGTGCTGGAGGAAGCTGAGGGTGCGGGCCGCGGTGGCTGAGCCGAGTGCTGCTACCACATGATGGAAGCGGGTGTCGTCGGCGGTGATGCCTCGCAGGGCGAACTGGGAGTCCGCCTGGGCGAACCAAACCGCCGCGTGAGCCTCCCAGAAGGTAGGCAGTTTGAGGGCAACTGCCGTGTCCATGTCGGTAGGTCACCAATGAAGGAGCTGTGCTCCAACTCGAATCGAAAGAATGGACGCGACAAAAAGCTGGAATTCGTCCGAGTTTCTTAATTGCATCAAATCAACTCGGGTAAAACTCAAAAGCCCGTTTATCGGGCGGCATTATATACAAGCACTCGAATATCTCATGCCGGAGCGTTTGCCCTTAAAAGGCGCGACTGGGCGTGTCCGGGAGACCTGGGCGAGTCTGGACATTCCCGGGAACGGCGAGACTGGGTGTGGCCGGACGGGCCTGGTGAGCCCGGGAAAGGCGAGTCCGGGCATGCCCGGGGAAGGCGCGTCTGGGCATGTCCGGGCGGCCTGGGCAAGCTCGGCCCGGCGATCGCTCCCTGATTGCGTCTTTTGCCGGTGTAAGGCGATTGTGTATGTTCCGTGGCAACCGCTACAATACAAATTAATCATGACGTCGAAGAAATACAGCACTTTGAAGTGTTTATACATTATTGTATGACCACCAAAGTAACCGTCCTATGGGCAGTTTTGTTCTAAGCTTGCAACACAATCTTCTGAGATGTACCTTTATTTGAGGCAGTGTATAGGCAACTGACAGCTCCCTCAATCGCTCTACCCCAAAAAAACCCTGGGTTACATGCACGACGCAAAAACATGCCTCCTGATTATAATTCAAAACACCTCACTGCCTGAGAAAACGTGGGGACAGAAAAAAACTGTACTGTAAAGTGTGGGACTTGTAATACCCTCTCCCACCTGGAGGAGGCACGACATGATACACAGATACACATTTACGTGGAAATTTTTTGTCCACCCCTCTCCTGCCCCCAATACCACCGACAACATCCCTATACATTAATTGGGGTCATGCTGATCCTATGTAGGACGTCTGGATGTAATCAGTCCAGAACTATAGGAGGAGTAGCATGACAAACAAACACCGGTCCGTGAATTAACGTAAGGATTCACCCTTTATATATACTAATAGGCCAGCACCCGTGGGAAACCTGAGGGCACATACATATATGGATGGCATTTGGACTTGTTGAGTTTTTTTTGTTTTTTTTGTATACAAGGTCGAGGCTCGTGTAAGAGCTAACATTGATCACAAGAAGACAAACTGACACATAAAACATAAAACATATGATAAAGGGAGCGGGAGACAAGATGAAGAGCCGGGACATCGGGAGATCTGTGGGAGGGAGAGGGCTTGGGGGAAGGAGGCATGGAAAGGGGGGGGGGGGGTGGGAGAGGTAAAAAAAAACACATGGACACTGCTCGGACTTCCAGGAAAGAAGTCGGTATTTCAAAAAAGTAGATCTGGGGTGAATTAACCGGGGTAGAAAAGATCAAGGTTTTGAATGGGGAAGATAAGACATGGTGGTGGGATTGAAGAGAACAGCTGTTTTAAAGACCTGGGGGGAGGAGTGGGATTGAAGAGAGTGAGGGAGTTTGTTCCAGAGGCGGGAGAAAAGAGGAATGAAAGAGTGAAGGTGAGCAGAGAGGCTTGATTTTGGAAATTTAACCATAAGAGAGTTGCTGGCAGATCTTGTGCGACCTTGCGCTGGCAGATCTCTAGTTGGATGTTGCACGTAGAGTTTTCCGAGATGAGTAATGGCATTTCTGCAGATCCACAAATAATGTTTTGTTGAACAACTTATTTAATTCATATAACATGTCAATGCAAATGTGAAATATAGTTTGTTTATAAATCCTGTATTTGCACACTATACTCAACCTTCAAATCCCGGGTGAAAACCGACATTATGTGCAGCAACCTTCCACCTTTTTCACTGGAGTTCTGCATAAAAATATGTGAAAGGGGCAGGTTAGAGTTTTTATTTAAAAATTCAAATATTTATTATGATGATTTTTCTTTCCTCTGCAAGGGTTGTAATCAAAACGTATCATTCTTTCATGATAGACGATGCGTTGCTCAGTTTTTAAATGTACATAAACTCAGCAGTCCTCTTAATCATATGAATTCTTACTTTGGGTGATGTATAGGCAATAGGCCGCTGCCTCGATCACACCCATAAATAATATGCATTACCTCGTTTCCTCTGCATGGGTTGTAATAAAAGCGTTCCTTTCTTTTCTCAAAACTTACTTTTCTTTCATGATAGAAGACACGTTTGGTTTTCAAATTTACACCAGAGGCCTAAACCTAAGGCCCTAGGCTCTATTGTATTGACCTCCCATTGATCTCCCATTGCAGAAATGTCTGTCACATGTTATGTCAGTATTGAAACGTTGTGGAGTGCATGATGAGGTAGGTTCCAATCTGTAACTCGATTATCTGATCTTGTGCATTTCTGAGCACCCCTTAAGAGTGTCTGTCAGGACCCTTCCACCAATGAATCTGTCTGTCAGTGGTGTACCAGTGTATAAGAGATGGTGCACTTGCGACGTGATGATGTTTCAGTGGGTAACTATTTCAGCTGATCTAGCACAATTTCTGAGACCCTTCCCAGTTCCTTTCACGGGCAGAGCTTCCAATCAGTACCCGGCAGACGTTCAGTTCCTCAAAATAGAGTATCCAACAGACATTGTGGTGATCGCCAAAATTGGTAACCTTTTCAGCTGAGTTGGAGGCCTCGGGCTGCCACTCTACCTGCCTACCCCCCTAAAAATGAAAGGATTCAATTGAGAGCCACACGTTGGTGACTTTACGAGAGGAAGTGTGGTCGAGAGAGTAAAGGTAGTCAGTTGGCCATGTGTGGACTTGATCTTGGATGCCATAGGCAGAGAGTTTAGCCAGGATGCCAAAATTTCCTCGACTGCATTATTTTCACATGTGAAAGGTCAACGAATACTTCAATTCCTAAATTAAAATTAAATTTAAACTCAAATTAAAATGGGAAATTAATTTGGAACAGCCTTGGTGGGAGGTGGTCCCCGGGCTATGGAATTCGGACCAAGGGAAGTCATTGGGGACGGCCTAGTGTAAAATTTGCCCCTTTCAAAATTGGTTTATGCCAGCCAGCTGGGGGGCTGCGCTGGCGAGATTTGGACTTGGGGTCCGACCCTGGGTGTCATGGTATGACCCGGGCCCCACGAGGAGTCTGGTGGAGAGTGGTGTCCCTGATCCATTGGGGCACCACCCGAGTGAGTGTCTTGGGCCGGCAGGGTCGCCGGACCCTGGAAGGGGTTGAGACCTCTGGGGGTCCAGGTGGTTTCTCACAGGCACCTGGTATGGTGTGTCATGAAGACCACTAGGGGGAGGTGTGTGGGCCACGCTTTGGTGGCAGCACCACGGACGGCCACTATGGGCCCGATGTGGTGACCGCCCGGGCATGCGGCCTGGCAGCCTCTCCCTGAGACTTTGGGACAGCCAGCATGTGGTGACCTGCCATGCTGTACTGGTCTATGGTTGCAGGTCGAACCACATGGACAGGAACGGTATAGCCCACCTGACAACCATTGGGGCATCTGTGGAACATGATGGTATGAGCATGGTCTTCCACAGATGTTCCGCTGTGATTTGTGGACTCTCAGCTTGGGAAGAGAGCCATGGGATCAATCAGATATAAATTGGAATGAGTCGAGCATATGGGACATATACGCCATGAGCATACAGGCCATGCCATGGAATTGGAATGGGTCATGTTCGCCTGGCAAGTGTATGGAGAAGCACCCTTCTTTGGTGAAAATAGTGAAATGTGGAAAAATTGGCACTGGTAATTTGAGGGTTAGATGTAAAATTTATGGTGAGTTTTGTGAGACCAGGGTGGACACTGGGGCCAGTGACACCATCATTAATCTGAGTGTGTTAGACCAATGTGTTGGAGGCTGGGACAAAATGAATGGAGTAGCAGGACACAGCCTTCAACTGGCTATGGGGGCGATGGTGGCAATATTGGGTTGTAAGGATGGAGTTGGGCAGTCTGGAGGTCAATGTGGTGCTATGGGTGGCGGTGGTGTGCGGCCATGTCTGCTGAGATTGAGTTTCTTGGTTGAGCACGACTGCCAACTAGACCTTGGGCGAGGTCACATGTGGTTGGGCACTGAGGGGCTGCAAGTAGTTGGACTGGGGGATGGGAGAGGTGCAGGGGACGTGGCTGGGGGATGCCACGCACTGTGACCGTGTCCGTCAGGTCCGTGGCCTTGGGAATGGCAGAGTTGGCGGCAGGTGCTCACCACATTGGCCAGCTTGGGCTAGTGGTTCCGTGGTCCTCGCAGGGGGCCGAACGATGGATGGTGGTTGGACACTTGTGGACACTCGTGGGCCATGTTGTCGGTTCGGCTGCTCAACTCATCCGATAGCCCTAGCACGATAGAGGGGCAGAGCTGTTGTAGCCAAGTGTAGTAGTGTAGTTGAGGTGACCAGAGGAGGTGGATCCACACGCTTGCCAGTACAGCCGGAAAAAAGGGAAATTTGTGGAAATTGATTGGCCCCATGGGATAAATTTGGAATTCGGCGGGGTGAATGACATCCTTGGACCTGACCAACCTGTGACTACCTGCACTAAAGGTAAGGTGCCTTGATGTGTACTGTCCCGAGTGTTCGGTACTTGCTCATAAATTGGGACATGAGTAATTTGGAATGGGGGCGGGCAAGAGTGACGGCATGGTTGGTGAGGGGATCAGAGTGTGTGCCACAAAGAGTCTTGTGGGTGGTGTTTGTTTATGTGTAAAAGTTTTTTTTTGTGTGTGTGGTCGTAAGAAATGATTGGGCTGTGATTGAAGAGTGAATGTGAATGGGGATTTCACATGTAAGCAAGCAGGCCATGGCAGAGTAGGAACACAATGACCATTCTTGTAATGCTGTGCTGAGAATTGAATGGCAACGGGGAAGGGATTGACATTGTGGATTTTGGGGGTGGAGAAGGTGTGTGTGTCCGCAGGTACGGATTAAGCTCTGGAGGAGCGGTGACTGCCCCCCCCCCCCCCCCCCCCCGAGGTAATTTGTACCTGGCACCGTTGGTGTCTGGAAATTGGAAACCCATTGGAGGGGGGTCTGCTTGGGCGACCTGAGGGTATGGAGACCCCTGGCGACCCTGAGGCTATGAGGGCCTGAGGCCGAAGGAGCCTGATGGGGAGAACCTTGCTGGTGGGACGACAGCTAAGGAGCTGTTTGGCTGTCATGGGGCCGAGAGTTGAAGGGGAGTGTGGGGAGGGGAGGGGGAAGAAGTCACAAGTCGGGCACTTGCTTTTTGGACCGCGGGCACTACAGCCTGAAGCGCCCCCAACATCTTGCGTGTATGGCACCTCCCTGCTGCCTAATTGAGGATCACACATGTGTGTAATGACATTTAAGCCATGGTCTTGCTGTGGGGTTGAAATGTGTGTGACTGATTATTGGGGTTTGTGTGAGTGAATGGGGGAGGATCCACTAATGCATGTGACTCACCTGTACTATCAGGATAGGGCCTGCAGAAATTTGGGTAAATTGGGATGGCTCCGCAGGTAACGTTGGGTCTTGTGGCATCCACTGTGGGATGTGGCCTTTAGAGGGACACAGGGTTTGTACAAATGTTTTTGAATTTTATTAAGGTTTTGTGGTTAAGGTAGAGTTTGTGTTTGACCTTTTTCTTCCCATCCCATGAGTTAGGAGCGAGGATTCCAAGATTTGTACATATGTGAATTGTTGCTTAAGGGGTGTAGAATGCAAAAGAGAACAGGTAAGTTAGCTGTGGCTCACTTCCCAAAGCCCCTCCTCATTTATTCAATATGCTAATTAAGTGTGAGTCGGTAAGTGTTAAGGCTGGACTGGTAATGCCTGCATTGAACCTTGCAGGAGCTACGTTTCCATGGGGGGGAGGGGAGGGGGGTTGGGAGGTGGGAGTTGGCTGTGTTACATGTGTGGGGGTAGGTAATGAAATACCATTGTCGAGATAGAATTGTATAGATTAGCGTGCCCCGAAGAAGAACCTTCATGAATCTAAGTCAGGGCTGATCTAAGTAAGCGTTATGTGTCTCCATGCGAGGGGTGGAGCGAGGGGTGGAGCTATGCTGATTAGGTAGGGCATAAGGATAAATTCCCAGTGTGTAATTGCCCTTGTGATTTTTCCCTTTCTTCTTATAAGATTCACTCGGCAAGCCGTGCAATCGGCACATTGCCACAACCACACCATAATCGCCGACAGTACCCGGACATTACCACCCTGCCCAGCCGAACATTCTCGATGGGTGTCAAGAATGGCCATGAGGGCACGCCCCGAAGGATGATTGGTTGGGACGATTTGACGGCGCTCGGTGATTGGAGCGAGCGTGATGTCAGAGGGGACCTTTGAGAACGGAAGAAGAAAAAGCAAAAACGACCGCCATTTTCTCTCTCTCTGTTCTTAAGGGGCATAGAATGCTTAAAGGGTGTAAGGGTAAAGGTCACATTTTTCTCTCTCTCTTGCTGGCTTTGTAGCGAGCAGCCACATTTGTTCGTTCTCTCTCTCCCTGTAGTCGAGTTGCCAGAGAGGGGTACCTAGAAATGTTTTATAGTATAAGGTTTTTTGATGGATTTGTCATCCCATGGGGTTAATAAAGTATTTCAGCTTGGTTGTCCTCCGGACAACCTCGGGGAAATTTTTTTATATGCAAATTAAGGCGGCCATTACTGGAAATGATACTTTCTTCAATATCTCCAAAACTATTCATGATAATTTCATGAAAATGATGTCTAGACCTATGTTTTCAGGGTCAAGGATTATGTTAAATATATTTTAAATGTCATCAGATGAAAAAAACATTATGTATTTTGACATATCATGCGAATTGATCCATTTTTTGATGTAAAATTGTGGATCTTAATGGTTCAATTTCAGATCATTGATTTCAACGAACAGACATTGGGATGATGATAAATACCTGCATGTACATTTGAAATGATCAAAATTATGCACTTTGTTGTAAATCTTGTTTTATATCAATGTAGGGTTTTCTTTTGACAGGCCACAAGTGTACGAGTACCCGTTAGAATCAAGTTCTGATCGGAGAAAATCTCAATCATGATAGGCATTGTAGCACAGTAGAGGTAAAGCACATAGTATTTAAGATTTATGTTCAAGCATCTCAAACAATTCCTAATCAATTTAATTGTATGAATATAAACACTGATTCATCATTATTTTGATATGATTGTCATGAAACATATATTATAGCATGTTGATTTGATATTTTGTTTTGCACCTTATTTAATGCACTTAGTTTGTTGAAACTTTATACCATACGTTTGGTGATGGTGCTTTGCATAATATAATCTTTTTTCTTAGATGGATTGTGGGATGTGCTTTTTCCACTGCACCATTACAAGATATATATGTCTCCCAATGGCCAAGGTAAAGCATGTGATATGAATGAGCACCCAATTGCAGTGGAAAGAGGACAACAGTAGAGGTACATTTTTCAACCATAACATCAATTATAGATTTTATTCTTTGTATGTCATTTGCTCTTTTGCACTTGTCTGGCTTGCTTTATAGTTTTAGGTTTTTAGTGTGATAGAGTAGTCACTTGCTTTGTTAACTGCACCTATCTTGCTGTAGTTTGCGGTGATGGTGTCTTGCATGGTATTGTTTTTTCACAGATGGCCAGCTCAAGGTGCATATTCCCATCCTGCTGTGAGAAGGGATCCTTACAAGTCTTCAAGGTTGCAGCAATCAAGAAAATAATCCAAAGCAGTAAAGATAGGGGGGATGATATCCATCAGAAGTTGGAGATGTTACTTGAAACAGGAGATAGTGCAACCATAGTGTCATAAAAACTGTTATTGTTCATACACCTCAAAGCAAAACATCGCAAAGTATTTGGCCAAGAAAAGAAGAGATGGTTTCCCCTCTTCAGTGAATGAAGAACCTCGTACCAGAGTCAGAAGGTCACAACTTCCCACATTTCAGTTCCAAAAGCATTGTTTAATATGTGTAGAGGAGTGTGTAGCTATAGACCCTAGACACCCAGAACGATGGAACCGAGTTATCCAGTGTGAGACCAAAGATCGCCCTGGATATCAAGCATTCAAAGATGTACTTCTAGATGCATGTGAACAGAGAAATGATGAATGGGGTAGACAGGTTGAAATCCGCATCAAGGGTGCCCTTACAGATTTGTCAGCTGCAGATGCACAATACCACAAGAAATGCTATGATTTGTTCATGATAATGCCCAAACACACTAACTTGCTACGCCAGTGTAGAGTAAATGATGATGATGCCCTGGAGATGGTAATTAATCACTTATATGACAATCAAAAGTTGTGTACATGGACATCCATTGAACTGTATGATATGTACTGCAGTTTTGGTGGTGAATTATCTTGTAAACAAATGTTCTCAAAATTAGTGACCACTTTAGGGGATGATATTGTTGTGGTGCATTTGGAGGGGTGTGCATCTGTTGTAGGATTCAGAGATTTAGTTGGCAAGTCTTTGAAATTGGTAAAGGTAGATTCAGTTAATGAAGAACGTGTAGATGCTGTGGTAAGACAGGTCAGATGTGAAGCAGAATCAGTAGAGTATAACAATGCTGTCTTTGATCTTGGAGACTTTACATACAACAATACACTGAAACAAACTAAGTGCAACATTGCTAAATATGATTTCAGAACTTGTCTCAAATGGCAAGATAACACAGAAGTCGCTCAGTTTAGCTCAAGCTATACAGAGCCACATCACAGGTACTAGAAATCAGACTACACTTGGGCTTGCAGCAAAACTGCACCATAGATATGGCAGTTCTGAGTTGATTAAACTCCTGCATGACTATGGATTCACTGTGTCATATGATGAGGTCATACGTTTCCGCAAGTCAGCGGCAAAATTTGTGGGAGATAACACTACTCTGCTTCATCAGGCAATGGGAGTGACCCGAAGAGTTGGACCAATATTTGGTTGGTTTGATAACTTTGACCTCCAAGTGTCAACTCCCAATGGATGTCGTGAAACACATGAAACACATGAAACACAAACACATGTGCTGCGGGCACATCTTCAGATGATCTTGTGGAAGGCAGCTGACCAACAATGTCCACCAACGGTAGATATTAGTGAGTTTGGATGGACTGTGAAGGATGGCATTCCATCTCCCAGCTATAACATTGGTCCTCCAGCTCCACCAGGACTAATTGATGTCCTTAGCTGTGGGTGCAAGATAGAAGGCAAATTCTGTAGCTCTGCAACTTGTAGCTGCTGCGAAAATCAACTATCTTGCACCATTTACTGCAAATGTGGGGGTGGTGAGGGGTGTTTGAACCCTTATTCCCAAGCAAATGATCCTGATCATCGCAATGATGAGGACAGTGAGGAGCAAGAAGTGGATGAAGATTGAATATCTTGGCCTTTCAAAACCTCAAGTTTAATAATTCATTATGTTTAATCTACTATAAATCAATGCAAATGTTCTCTGCATGAGGTTAATAAGTGTGGATATACTGAGAATCAGTCGATTTGATTCGTTAAGAAACCTTGATATTGAGAAATACATGTCAAGTTTTGTTTGGTAACAAAATAAGTATCAAATGGAATACATAATACAAGCATGTTTACCTTTTGATAAATGTTTTTGAAGCCAGGGACCTGGTGTACCTTTTCCTTTAAATCTGACTAAGAAAATCAAATGGAATTTGCATTGTTAGCACGTAATCATATGGATATTTACATGATCAATGTATCTTGTGTAGGTATCATAACAATACATGTAAATACACACTATTTCATATGTTTACCTTAATCCTTGACCCTGAAAACATAGGTATAGACACCATTTTCATGAACATTTCATGGATAGTATTGGAGATATTGAAGAAAATAGGATTTCCGGTAATGGTCGCCTTAATTAGCATATAAAAAAATTTCCCCGAGGTTGTCCGGAGGACAACCAAGCTGAAATACTTTATTAACCCCATGGGATGACAAATCCATCAAAAAACCTTATACTATAAAACATTTCTAGGTTCACAATAGAAATGATAGAGGCTGCAAATAGACTACTGGGCCTTTGGTGCAAGCAGTCACGCCATTGTTCTCTCTCCCCCTGGGCCATTGGAGGAGGGATTTCGGCTGACCGGCTGGCTGCGGCGCGACTTCGGGCGTTTTCCCGCGCAGGGCCTCGGACCCATTCGACGACCATCAGGGTTCGAGGGCTGTTTGAGGATGCCAGGGAGTACTGCCCAACGCACCACACCACACTTTATTTCATTTCTTTCTCCCTGTGTCTGTATTTGTGTCTGATGGAGGGTCCCTAATTTAAGAATTATAGTTTTTACCACACCGTTCATTTCTTTATTGCCTACATTATTTTCATTAAATCCTTATTTGTTGGATTTTCAAGTTCTTGTCCCAGTTCGTGGTTTTGGATAAACCATCGTTGCGTCCGTCCATTCAAATAAGACCTAAGGACATCTGTTTCCCTCATGCGCCTTAAAGAGATAACACCGCCATATTTTGGGGTATACGCCTCGGAGGTAAAGCTCGTTTTGGCCATCTGTCTCCCTGAGGTCTTCACTACAGGGTAGACGCGACAAAAAATATATATATATATTATTTTATTTTTTTTTTTTTTTTATTTTTTTTTTTTTTGTATACAATATCGAGGCTCGTGAAAGAGCGAACATTAATCACACAGAAAGACAAACCGACACATAAAACATATAACATAGGGAGCGGTAGACAAGATGGGGAGAGAGGGGGAAGGACACAAACACAACATTTGAGAGCAGGGACCGAGAGACATGGAGACATCGAGAGATCTGAGAGAGGGCGAGGGCTTTGGGGGGGGGAGGGGCGTGGGAAGGGGGCAGTGGGAGAGGTATAAAACATATGGACACTGCCAGGACTTCCAGGAAAGAAGTTGTAATTTCAAACAAGGTGGATCTGGGGTGAATTAGCAGGGGTAGAAAAGATCAAGGTTTTGGATGGGGGAAGATAAGAGATGGTGGTGAACAGCTGTTTTAAAGACCTGGAGGGAGGAGTGGGATTGAAGGGAGTGAGGGAGTTTGTTCCAGAGGCGGGAGAAAAGAGGAATGAAAGAGTGAAGGTGAGCGGAGAGCCGAGATTTCGGCAGTTTAACCATCAGAGGGTTGCTGGCAGATCTTGTGCGACCTGTAGGAATATTTGGGGGACAGAGCACAGAGAGAGCTGGGGGTGCAAGGCCGGAGAGGAGTCGGTAGAAGACAGAAAGACCACCTACCTGCCTGCGGTGAGTGAGTGAAAGGCCCTCAGAGATAGCTTCATCGCGGGAGATTCCAATAATTCTGAAAGCTTTGGTTTCAACAGCGTGAAGCCGAGCTAGGTGTGAGGCAGGAGCACCGGCCCATAGGGGAGAACAGTATTCCATTGAGCTGCGGATGAAAGCCTTGTATGTGGTGAGGAGCTCAGGTGTGCCGAGGAAGGACTTCGCACGACGGAGGATGCCCAGTCGGCGACTGGCTTTGGAGGCCAGCTTGGAAATGTGGTTTTCCCAAGAAAGATCATGGCAGATAGTGAGACCCAAAATCTTGAGCGACAGAACTTCTTGGAGAGGATTGTTGAGAAAGTAGATGGGAGGGTTGTCCAGTCGATCTTTTCGGAGAGACATAGTAAGAGTGTGAGATTTGTCAGGATTGAAAGACATGTTCCACTTGTTTGACCAGTCTGTGATTTTGTCCAGGTCTTCAGAGAGTGAGGAGGCAGCAGACTGCCGATCTGAGGGAAGAGGAATGGAGCGGCAGAGAGTGGAGTCATCAGCAAAGAGATAGAGAGGATTTTCGAGAGAGTCAGAGAGATCATTGATGAAGACCAGAAAAAGCACGGGGCCCAGAACACTGCCTTGGGGAACTCCAGCCTGAACAGGAAGAGGAGATGAGAGAAACCCATTCAGGGCCACACGTTGACGACGACGAGAGAGGAAGTCCGCCAGCCATGCGTGGAGATTTCCATGGATACCAAAGGAGGAGAGTTTGGTGAGCAGAGCGGGGTGCCAGACCGTGTCGAAGGCACGTGATATGTCGAGGGAGACAGCTCTAATTTCCTGTTTGGCATTGAGGACCTCCATCCATTGTTGAGACAGCAGAAGCAGCATGTCCAGAGTAGAGTGACCTGGTCTGAAACCAAATTGATGATCAGAGATCAAGCCATTGGAGAAGAGGAAAGATTTCATATCAGAAGCAATGATGGATTCCATGACTTTGCTGATAATTGGGAGAAGGCTGATTGGTCTGTAGTTGCTAGGATCTGTTTTTGCACCTTTTTTGTGCAAAGCGGTGATGTTGGCTGATTTCCAAGCAGATGGCAGTTGACCTTGAGCAAAAGAGAGGGTGAAGAGAACAGAGAGAGGGTGAGATAGAGCAGCAGAGCAGGATTTTAGGACCCGTGGGCTGATGCCGTCGGGTCCAGTTGCAGAATCAGAGTCGAGGGTTGACAGAAACTTTTCCACCTTGTCAGGAGGAAAGGACACGGAGTCCAGGAGCAGCAGGGTACGACTGGGTATGGTGGGTACAGAGAGGGATGGGTTTGGGACACAAGATTTAGAGGCAAACACAGAGTTGAGGCATTCAGCTTTTTCACGTGCGGAGTCAGCTGTGTAGCCGTTTGAGGTAAGGGAGGGGATGGAGGGGGAACAAACACCAGAAACGGATTTGACCAGACGCCACCAGGATTTGGAAGAGGGAGACAGATAAGAGAGTTCGGTCTTGAGAACGGAGAGATATTGTTTCCTGGCTCTCCTGAGGGTGGACACACACTTGTTTCGGGCTTTGTGAAAGGAAATGAGATTTCCTTCCGTTGGATTTGCTTTCCAGGAGACGAAGGCAAGTTGTTTCTGGGCAACAGCCTCACCACAAGATTCCGTGTACCATGGACGGGAGGAAGGGTATGACAACTGAAGACGAGATGGGATAAATCTGTGCATGAGAGAGAGCAATTTACTTTGGAAGAATTCCCAGGATGAGTTGATGTCAGAGGTGGTAGAGATGGGAGACCAGTCCAGATGATTGATGGCTGCTTGAAGACCGTGCCAGTTGGCCTGAGTGAAATGCCAGACTCGTCGACGCTGAGCAGGCTCCCTGAGGATGGTCAGAGAGATGTCCACTTTAACAAGGACATGATCAGATGTTCCGATCGGAGCAGAAGAAGAGCAGCAGACATTTTCAGGGAAGTTAGTCATAACCAAGTCCAGAAGAGAAGATGTTCCGTTGACTGAGATCCGGGTCGGGAAATTGACAGATTGTGTCAGTCCCAGTGAGTCGCAGAAGTCCTTTGCTGAGGAGCCATGGCTGGTGAGAGAGGTACCCACACCCAGCCAACTGGCATGATGACAGTTGAAATCACCACATATGAGGAAGAGAGAGTTGGGATGAGTAGATAGAAGTTGGTCCATATCATCAGACAGCGAGATGTAGATGGAGTCATCACTGTTTGGTGGACGGTACAACACACATATGAACAAGAGGTGGGAGCGAAGGGGAAGCCGTAGCCAGAGGTATTCCTGGGGGTGAGGTGGAGAGAGTGCAGTGCAGGGCGAGTGAGGAAGAGAGTTTTTGATAAAGATAGCAACCCCGCCTCCAGGACGAGGCTCAGGTCTATCATACCGGAGGAGGGAGTAGCCCGGGAGAGATACTATGGAATCAGAGACATCATAAAGGAGGAAAGTTTCTGTTAAGCAGATCACGTCTGGTTTGACAGAAGCAACCTGTATGGAGAGATCGGTTAAGTTTGGACGAAGGCCCCGGATGTTTGAGGTCCATACCGTTAATGAAGAGGAAGGGGGAGCATCAGATACAGAACAGGGGGGAGGAGGGGTAGGGTAAGATGTGGAAGAGGTGGAAGAGGTAGGGAGAGCTGTTGAAGGTGTGTCAGAGATTTCAGAATAGCTCGGAGAAAGGGAAGGATGGGGCGGACAAAAGGTTTGATGGTGATTGGGTGAGCCACAATGAGGTGTTATTTGAGGAGGGGGAAGAGCGAGGCAGAAGGTTGGGGGAGCTGGAGGTGAGAGTTTGAAGGGGGAAGAAGCGGGGAGGACGCTTTGAGGAGGGGGAGTGAGCGGGGGGAAATTGAGAAGCAATGAGGGTGGGGAGATTTGAAGGGGAGGGGTGAGGGGGGAGTTTGGGAGGGAAGGGACAAGGGGAGGGATTTGAAAGGGATGGGATATGGGGGAGATTTGGAGGGGAGGGGTGAGGCAGGATTCTAGGAGGGGAGGGGCGAGGGGGCGTCTTGGCGGGGAGGGGTGAGGGGGTAGTTTAGGAGGGAGGGGGCAAGGGGGGAGATTTGAAAGGGATGGGTGATGGGGAAGATTTGGAGGGGAGGGGTGATGGGGAAGATTTGGAGGGGAGGGGTTATGGGGAAGATTTGGAGGGGAGGGGTGAGATTGGATTTTTGAAAGTGTACGATTTATGGGAAACGAACATTTATTGCAAAATGAGTTTCTTGTGACCTTCGAGTTAAAAATACGTTTAAGGACGCTGGATGGAGGATGGAGTGCAGGAGAGTTTAGGGAATGTAGAACAAAGGCACTATAGGAGATGGATATTTTTTTTGGGATGAATTGATTTGGTGAGCAAGTCGAAAGCAGCCTTTTAAAGAAGAAGAAGAAAAAGGTGTTATAAAATATGACGGAATACATAACTTGAGGGGAAAGTGTAAACATTGAAGGTTAATGAGTGAAAACTATCTGGGGAAATGGGGGAGAAACACGTGGTCGAAGAACGAACGAACGAATAAGAATGAATAAACGAATGAGAACAGAGAAGGAAATGTTTTTTTTTTTTTTTTTTTGAGTTGAGATTTACACAAGGAAGTAGGCTATGGGTGAAAAGACTGGGAATACAGAGAACGAAAGTTATTGGATCACAAACGACGGACCACTGAGAGAAAAACAAAGCCTCAAGGTTGTACAGTGCACACTGTACAAGGCCTTGCTCGCGACACGGCAAACAGACGATCAATTTATGAAAGATAAACA
The DNA here is from genome assembly GCF_964187855.1 of Myxine glutinosa. Taxonomy (NCBI): domain Eukaryota; kingdom Metazoa; phylum Chordata; class Myxini; order Myxiniformes; family Myxinidae; genus Myxine; species Myxine glutinosa. The sequence goes on along the minus strand of NC_136272.1, from coordinate 86,877,803 downwards.
CCGAGAAACAATCAAAGTTGCACACAATAACTTCACACACCGAAAGATAAATACAGTTTCGACAAAATACAATTGTGAACAGACTTAACTTCGAAAAACGTGGAGACCGTGTGGAGCTTCGAAAATCCCTGCCGCCGTCTCCAAGATCTCGCCAATCAATACATATATGTATTGATTATGTGTATATATATGTGTGTGTGTTTGTGTGTGTGTACATATATATATATACACATACGTATATACACATATATATGACCACTCTTCCTGATTAGGAAGTTTTCCATATATACAACTAACATGGCAGCCCCATGAGATTCCACGACTACAGCAGTTAGAAAACGTTTGATGTTGTCTTCAATGCTGTTTCACACACAGGCTTAGAGATGCACTTATTTAATGATCATGTTTCCTCTTTGGAGGTTTGAGTGATGAATACGGATTTGGGATTAAACATCCCACGCTGAAAGAGACACATTAAGGATTAGACCATCCCTTGAACCCTGGACCGGTGTGGATGGCTCGTTGTTCACCAACACTCCATTGTATGTCACGTGGAATTCGAAAGGATTAGAAACACGTGACCTCCTTCGTTATCTCAATCAATCACGTACAAGACAACTGAAAGCATGGCGTGGCGCGTTCATCGCACGGATTCATTGGAGTATTCCTACAAAAGAAACCCATGATGGCGTATTTAGCCCGATGAACGAAGTCTTTACGTAATTAGAGCCATTACTCTTACATTGACAGGTGTGGTGCGTTTTCATTGCCTTGAACACATACCTGCACCAGGTTGCGATTTGTTGGCCACAAAAAAGCAAATTATCACTCACACCAGCAATGTCAGGTGACCAACTGTGGTTTCCCACGTTCGGAGATCTTTTGATGGAAGGTATAATGGTGCAATGTCCAAGAGGCAGGTGGCAGGTATGAATTTGGTGGCAGGTATTGATGGCAGGTATAAATTTGGTGGCAGGTATTGATGGCAGGTATAAATTTGGTGGCATGTATTAATTTGGTGGCAGGTATTGATGGCAGGTATAAATTTGGTGGCAGGTATTGATGGCAGGTATAAATTTGGTGGCAGGTATTAATTTGGTGGCAGGTATTGATGGCAGGTATAAATTTGGTGGCAGGTATAAATTTGGTGGCAGGTATTGATGGCAGGTATACATTTGGTGGCAGGTATTAATTTGGTGGCAGGTATTAATTTGGTGGCAGGTATAAATTTGGTGGCAGGTATTAATTTAGTGGCAGGTATTAATTTGGTGGCAGGTATTGATGGCAGGTATAAATTTGGTGGCAGGTATTCATTTGGTGGCAGGTAATGATGGCAGGTATAAATTTGGTGGCAGGTATTGATGGCAGGTTTGAATTTGGTGGCAGGTATTGATGGCAGGTATAAATTTGGTGGCAGGTATTAATTTGGTGGCAGGTATTGATGGCAGGTATAAATTTGGTGGCAGGTATAAATTTGGTGGCAGGTATTGATGCCAGGTATAAATTTGGTGGCAGGTATTAATTTGGTGGCAGGTATTAATTTGGTGGCAGGTATAAATTTGGTGGCAAGTATTAATTTGGTGGCAGGTATAAATTTGGTGGCAGGTATTGATGGCAGGTATAAATTTGGTGGCAGGTATTAATTTGGTGGCAGGTATAAATTTGGTGGCAGGTATTGATGGCAGGTATAAATTTGGTGGCAGGTATTAATTTGGTGGCAGGTATTGATGGCATGTATAAATTTGGTGGCAGCTATATAAATTAGAACAAAGGAAGGATAAAGAAAAAAGGGAATAATGTGGATGAGGGAAGTGTGTTCTTGTTCTCGTTCCAGAAATAGTAAATTGCCAGGTGGAGGATCGAGAGAGCCGTGGGAACGCGTTGCGCTGGGAGCCGTGGAGTTCCGTTACCTGGACAGGTACACCACAAGTGTAAAGGGGAGGGGGTTAATCGGTGGGCCTAACGGAGATGACGCATTGCAGGTGCACACCAGCCAATACGGACCTTGCCTCGGTCGCTCTGGGTCTTGCATGCCTCTGTGTTAGTGCGCCACAAAGATATAATCCTCAAGGATATTGTTTCTCCACCGACTTGTGTACCTGCAAGCTTCTCTTGGAATCTACGCATATTAAACTGATGAACCTGATCAGTGATTGATTGAACTGCTAAGATAGGTGGCCAATGTATTTGTTCGCTTTGTTTGCGACTGATGCAAATTTTTTGTGAATTGCGCATTAATACATTGAACTAAGCAGGTGCTCCGGTTTCTTATTTCATAAGGGCTTGGAAAGTGTCTCCCTGGTTTGTTTGTTTCTAGCTTCCCATTAATAATATCTACAAGGAGTTCGTGCGTGAAACTGGTGGTGACGACTCAGAATGGTGAGCATGCCTGTGTCGTTGGTTCATTTTACTAGTTGTGATTATAACGCATTAACTTTACATCATGTACTTTCAAATGAAAAAACTTGTTGCTTTACCTACTCTCCAACTTTCTGAATGTTGTAAAAACTAACGGTTTGTATCGTCGTTTTCTTAGTTTTGGACTTATTAATGGGTTGTTGATGGGTTGTTATGGCACATATTGTGTTTATTGGTATAAAATATAAATAGAGGGGAATTTTGTATTTAAACATTTTCGTAGATTTTTTTTTAACAAGCAGCATTGGTATGTTTGTCCTTTTGTTCAAGTGAAGGAATCGCTAGGAGTTACAAGTTTAAAATAATCAATTAATGTCCAGGTGAGGAAAGTTGGAAAAAGAGTTCGCTGTCTCATAAATATATATATATATATATATATATATATATATATATATATATATATATATATATATATATATATATATATATATATATAACTGTGAGAAATAGTAGAAACCACAGTACGAGCAGGGCGTCTCATTTGCATTAAATAAATAATCGGGAGATTAAATCAGACGCGGACGTAGCTTCAGGACGTCGATCTTTAATTTTCGACAAGCTTTCGACCAACAAAGGTCTTCTTAGTCGTCCCCAAGTTACCGAGTCCCCGAGTTACAAGTTATACTCACAGTTACCGACCTGGTTTTGCCCCTATTGGGGCTTCATCAGGGCAACGCAGTGTGTCTTCCATACACTTGTGACTGAACAATTTCCGGTAGATAGACAAAGGAATAATAAAATAAAATAAAATATGGACAAAGGTTTTCAGAGTTACAAGTGTATGGAAGACTCACTGCGCGAAAAACTGGCGAAACCAGGTCGGTAACTGAGTAGTGCATACACTTGTGACAGCATCTGAATTAACATTATAACAAATGACGCACTGCGAGATGGCTTCTCTGGAGCTTGGCAGGCAAGGCGGACACATGTGATGGTGATGTCACGGCGTTTGCTCATTAGGTTGGAGCACTAAATGATACATATACATACATATACATATACATACATATACATATACATATACATATACATATACATACATAGACATACATACATTTTATATACATACATATATACATACTGTTACGGATCTCGGTTTCGGCACTCCCCTTACCGAGGGTGGTTTAATCCCCTCGTCTTTTAAGCTGGCCGTCCGAGTCCTGGAACTATCTCGCTCCTTTGCGGGATGAGATTGGCCAGGGTGATTGGTCAAGGATTTCCCAAATACCTTCACCAATCTCTCCGCAAAGCAGGGAAATGAGTCCCTGCTCAAACCGCGGATAAGATGGAAGATTGCCGAGCGGTTTAGCAATCCGCAGCTCGAGCCATTAACAAAGGACTAACCCGACTCCGAGCGTTTGGCCAAAATCGCGCCACAGGTATTCAATCAGGGAAAAGACTAAAGCGACCGGATGAGAGGAAAACCCAAAGAATAAGAAGGAACAGGTGTAATTTATTAATTATATACAAAACCAAAACCAAAGAAGAAACGAAAGGTAGGACTGTACAGGAAGAGGAAGAAGCAGATACACAGGGCAACCTTAAAACAGTCTTATATTACAACCCCGGACAAACAAACAGACTCACACGACAGGGAATGGCAGGAAGGAATGGCTGGAAGGAGGAGAAGGTCCAGGCAGATGGGAGGGTGTTGAGATCCGGCTCCAGGAGTGGACTCGCGTCGTGGCGGGAAACCCTGGCAGGCAGCGAGTGCGTATGGTGGACCGCGAGCGGACGTTACATATATCGGGGAAACTGGGATACGGCGTACGTAATATGTGGCTCATGCCAACGCTCTCTCTCTCTCTCTCTCTCTCTCTCTCTCTCTCTCTCTCGAACAAGGTTCGTATCATCAACGGTCCCCTGCGCAGTCCGTTACCATCAGCAGTTCGTGGCGCAGCTCGTACCAAAAGCAGTCCGTGGCGCACTCCCAGCTCCGCTCCAGCTCATCGACCCGAACTCCTTCTCACCTCATCTGATCTCCTTCTCACCTCATCTGTTGAAGCAGTCCCTCGCGGCCGCTTTTATTGTCCGTTGTTGTATCAAGCCGCCGGCTCCGATGACACGCCTACCGGTCGGCTCACCTCGGCGCTGGTTGGCTGGCAAGGGCTCGCTGGCTCCACCTCTGATGATGAGTTCACGTGCCACACCTTGTTCTTGTGGTTCCGCCCCCTTTTTCCTTGGCTTGAGACTGCATGCGTAACGGCGGCTTGGTGCCAGCAAACAGCCCAAGGCAAACGGCAGCGAACGCTATCCTACTGTTACTGCACTTTGACGAGCGGGAGAGATGATTGGGAAAATTGAAAGGGGCCTATCTTATTTGATTAATGCAACGCAGATTCAACTATTGGGAACAGATCCTTAACTGAAACACATAATAATGAAATAACTACAGAGAGGTCCTATGGTTCTCTACGTGTTGTACATGGACTAACTAGGGTGCGATCTTTAATAAAGCCAATTAATGGGGATATTTACAGGGGATCATTTATAAGGGAAACATTTACTAAAATTTACTAGTGAAGGTTCTAAAAACCGTAACAATACATATATATATATATATATATATATATATATATATATATATATATATATATATATATATGTATGTATGTATGTATGTATATATGTATATACAGACTTGGCAATTAATATGGAATTTTTTTTGTGGGGGTGAACTTACTTTTCAAGATGTCTTAGAACCAAAAGTTCATTGGAATTATGTTGAAATTATTGTAGATTTTGTTAATGTGACCTTTAAAAGAAACAAAAACCACATTTGACATTTCGAAACAAATAAATTGATCCTTGAAAGTGATGTAAACTGATATCGAACTCAATTCATGGACAGTACTGTGTTAAACTTCTGTACGTTTTCCAGAAGTATCTCTTTATTTTGCACATTAGCCAAAAAAAATTTCAACAAAAACAAAAGCTAAATTATGACTGGGATTACGGACAGTAAAATTACAGTTCAGTACTTCGTGTAACCCCCACGAGCATTCAGGAGAGCACGTACACGTTGAGGCATGCTGTTCACGAGATTTGCCAAGGTTTGGACAGGAATCGCGTGCCATGCAGTGACAATAGCCTGCTGCAATTCATGCACAAAGGTCGGCTGCTTGTCCAAGTGGTCGATTTGACGCGTTAATTCTGCCCAAAAGTTCTCTATCGGATTCATATCCGGGGACATGGCAGGCCACTCCATATGCTCTACACCACGGTCAGCAGGAAAGTGTTGGATCATGCGAGCACGATGAGGCCGTGCATTGTCATCTTGGAAGACAAAGTTCTCTTATCTTCCCCCATCCAAAACCTTGATCTTTTCTACCCCCACTAATTCACCCCAGATCCACCTTGTTTGAAATTCCAACTTATTTCCTGGAAGTCCTGGCAGTGTCCATATGTTTTATACCTCTCCCACCCCCCCCCCCCTTCCCATGCCTCTCCCCCAAAGCCCTCTCCCTCCAACAGTTCTCTCGATGTCTCCATGTCTCTCGGTCCCTGCTCTCAAATGTTGTGTTTGTGTCCTTCCCCCTCTCTCCCCATCTTGTCTACCGCTCCCGATGTTATTTGTTTTGTGTGTCTGTTTGTCTTTCTGTGTGATTAATGTTCGCTCTTTCACGAGCCTCGATCTTGTATACAAAAAAAAAAAAAAAAAAAAAAAGGTTTCCTCGAAAGGCTGCACGAGCAAATGGAAGCAATGTTTCTTCCAGAATGGCCCTGTACTTGAACTGGTTCAGGTTTCCATTCAGAACAACCAGGTCAGTTTTGCCCCCTGCATGAACAGCAACCCAAACGGTCACCCCACCACCTCCAGCTTGGACTCTTGGCACTATACAATCTTTGTTGTAGGTTTCATGCACTTGTCTGCGCACTCGGACGAGGCCATCTTGACGATAGTCCAGAAATCTAGACTCGTCACTGAAGATCACGTGATTCCAGTGTCCTGGCTGCCATTGACGGTGCTCTCTGACCCACTGCAATCGGCGCTGGCGGTGTTGTCTGGTCAGGCGTGGCTTTCTCAGGGGACGCCTGGCACGATAGCCTGCTTGAACCAGTCGTTGGTTGACTAGCCTTCTGGATACAGGCACAATTGTCAGTTGCTGCCACTCAGCCCTAAGCCGATTAGCTGACTTGGTACGGCCATTGCGGACTAACCGGTGCAGCTGGCGGTCATCCCTCCTTGTGGTTCTGTGGGGACGTCCTGGCCTCGGTATTGGAGTAGGGACACCCCTCTGAGCATTTCGTTTCAGGATCTTTGACCACTGACCTTGAGTGATGCCATACTGCCGAGCAAAAGCAGGCTGTTTCATGCCGTAATTTCGTAAAGCCACCACTCAATGACAAACAGCATTGTCGAGTTGACGGACCATCTCCAGAGGAAGCGGCAATAACTTTTGCAGACGGGCAGCAGTTGTTTTCCACTAATACAGAACACAACAACCCTTGTATACCCGACTGTGAAGCCAATCATCAAATGCACCTGTCGGCTGTCCGTACATTTTGCCCCGCCACCTGTGATATAATCCTGTTGTTGACTTCTTGTTGCGACAGACAGTGACGTGGTTCTTTTAACAAATAAATCACCAAAGTGTAAAATAAACCTACCAGATTGATATTGTTACGGACGCGGTTAAAGATGTTATATTTGCCGAGCGGAGGCTCCGCGACCGAACAGTTATTCCCCGACTAAAACCCGATTCAACCCAAACGTTGGCCGTATCGCACCGCAGCTGCCCAATCTGGAAAACTCTAAAGCGACCGAATGCAAAGAGGAAGAAGACGTACAGAAGAGTAACTGGGTTTATTATTATTTACACACAAGCAAAAAGGAGCAGTCACGATTATTTACAGCGACATGAGACGCAGGTGACACAGTGAAAATTATTAGCTTATACAGACTTAACTTATTCCCAGGACAGAACAAACAAAGACACTGACTCACGTGGGGAATTGCAGAGTGGATTGCTGGAAGGAGGTGTGTGGCTGGAGGGGGGAGGACGGCACGGAGCTGGCTGGAGCTTGATCCCGCACGGGACGTCGGGCTGGACCTCGATGGCTGCTGATGCCACCGGGCCTGTCGTGTGCGCGGGATCACGGGTCGGAGCTGCTTGGTGGAGCCGACGCGCTGGTGGGGGGGTCTGTCGTGACGGGTTCTCTCCTCATTACGCGCTCTTGCTCTGACGACCCAGCTCTTTTTCCTCCCTCCTTGTCTCAACTCAAAGTCCATCTCCTCGGGGAACGCCCCGCCGTGGGTTATATAGGCCCCGCCCCTCAACCTTTGCGAACCTCCCCCAAACGTTCTCTCTCCGCCCTCTCAAGCCAAACCCCTTGTTCATGGTTGGTCGAGTGGGGCTGGCTCACTCCTCCCCTCTCTGACGAGGTGGGGACCCGCCTTTCTTCCCCAACCCTGCCTCGTGGCCAATGGTGGTTGAAGAGAAAACCGCCCAAAATGCAGTTGGCCATCGAAATGAACTGAAAGGGGACCTATTCTTATGTCACTTGGTACAATGGAGTATTTAAGTTAATGGGAGACACAGCCTTACCCTAAGACACATAATAAGATATAAGCTATCGAACAGGGGTATTCTATGATTGGCTGACGTGGATGCTTTATGGACTAATTACCGAGACGCCCTTTTTACCTTTACACAACTCCGGAGGCAGGAGGGGCCATATCCAACAATGTTCATCACCATTTCCAATACAATACAACACAATCAAAAAAGATGCAATCCTCATATCCGCAACAATATACTGAGTTAAGAAAGTAAACCCAAGTCAAGAAAAAAAAAATATTCCATATCAAATGCCAAGTCTGTATATACAGTCGTGGCCAAAAATATTGGCACCCTTGCACTTTTTTCAAATAACTCACAATTTTCTCGAAAAATAAGTTGAAACTGCCAAAGTATTTCATCTCCACAATTCTTTATTTCACTGTTAATATTACAGAAGCTTTGTTTTTGATTCAGAACTTTTGAGTTTCTTTTTTTAAATTCAGAATATATCCTTTTAAATCAGAAAATAAAAAGAAATGGCATTGACAAAATTATTGACACCCTGGACTTAATATTTTGGAGCACAGCCTTTGGACAAAATGACTGCTGTCAAGCGCTTCCTGTGGCCATGAATTAGCTTCCTACACCTCTCTACTGGCAGTTTGGCCCACTCTTCTTATGCAAACTGCTCCAGTTCTCCCAGATTTGAAGGGTGACTTCTCCCAACAACTGTTTTCAGATCTCCCCACAGGTGTTCAATGTGATTTATATCTGGACTCATTGCTGGCCACTTCAGAACACTCTATAGTTTTGTCTTGAACCATTCCTGCGTGCTTTTTAAAGTGTGTCCTGCTGCATTGTCTGGCCTGCTGCTTAAAGGTCATTGCCCTGCTGCAAGACCCATGACCTTCGACGGAGACCCAGCTTTCTGACACTGGGTTGAACATTGCGCTCCAAAATACCTTGGTAATCTCCTGATTTCATGATGCCATGCACACATTCAAGGCACCCAGTGCCAGAGGCAACACCGAAACCCCAAAACATCACTGAATCTCCTCTCCATGTTTGACTGTAGGGAAGGTGTTCTTTTCTTTGAAGACTTCATTTTGTTTTTTGTAAACATAGAGATGATGTGTTTTTACCAAAAAGCTCTAATTTGGTCACATCTGTCCACAGGACATTCTCCCAGAAGGATTTTGGCTTTCTCAGGTGTGTTTTGGAAAACTCCAGTCAGGCTTTCTTCGCAGTGGGGTCCTCCTGGGTCTCCTACCATAGAACCCCCTTTCATTGAATTGGTGACTGATGGTGTGAGTTGAAACTGTCGTACCTTGTGTCTGAAAGTCAGCTTGAATCTGTTTGGCAGTTGATCGAGGTGCTTTCTCCACCATTCGAACAATCCTTCGCTGCAATCTTCGATCAAGTTTTCTCTTGCGGCCACGTCCAGGGAGGTGGGCTACAGTGCTATGGGCCTTGGACTTCCTGATAACATTGCGTATGGTTGACACAGGAACATCAAGGTCTCTGGAGATGGACCTGTTGCCTTAAGATTGTCCATGCTTGGCTAAAATCTTGTGTCCGACCTCCTCAGACAATTATCTGGTTTTCTTTCTTTTCTCCATGCTCATTGCGGTACACACAGTGACACAAACCAGCAGAATGACTCCTTTTCTCAATTCAAACTGGTTGAATGAGTGATTTTTGTATTGCAGGCACCTGCAACTCACCATAGGAATTGAATGCATGAGTTCAATTCCAAAGTAAAGGAGAATCACCTGCTTGAAATCTAATTATTTCTTACAACTTCCAAAAGATGCCAATAATATTATCTGGGCCATTTTAGGATTTATGTGTGGAATAAGCTAAGATTTAGTAATATCTTAAGCTTTTTTGTTTTGTTCCACTGCAAACCAAAGAAATACATTTGTGGATGCCAAAATATATATTTAATTTCAACAATTTTCTAGAAGAAATGGTGCATTATTTGAAAAAAGTGCAAGAGTGCCAATATTTTTGGCCACGACTGTATATATTGTTTGTCTATACACTGTGTTCAAAAAGTATCCGACCTTTATTTTTCGTGCGTAAAAAAAAAGAAGCTAGGGAGGCGTTGATTGGTGCACGTATGTAGGCGATCCTAATGCACACGCGTGAATTTTTTCCCACCTGCAGAAGCTGTCATTCGACGGCAAACCGCCGATGAGTGAGGACATGTAAGTGAGCGCCGTCGGATTTTCGTTTTTGACAAAATGACAGAAAAACTTGAACAACGCTACTGCATCAAATTTTGTGTAAAGCTTGGCGATTCCCAAGTGGAAACGATCCGCAAGATTCAACACCGTTCATTCCATTATGAAGGAGGATTTGGGCTTCAGGAGAATCTCAGCGAAGTTCGTACCAAAGCTGCTAACAATTGAGCAGAAGCAACTCCGTTTGGAGATCGCACAGGACATGCTGGAGACTGTGAACAGCGATCCCAGCTTCCTCAACACAGTGATCACTGGCGATGAGTCCTGGGTTTATGGGTACGACCCAGAAACCAAGTTGCAGTTTTGATGCAAGTTTGATGAAACACAAAATTTGATGCAGTAGCGTTGTTCAAGTTTTTCCGTCATTTTGTCAAAAACGAAAATCCGACGGCGTTCACTTACACTTCCTCACTCATCGGCGGTCTGCCGTCGAATGACAGCTTCTGCAGGTGGGAAAAAATTCACGCAGTGCGCATTAGGATCGCCTACATACGTGCACCAATCAACGCCTCCCTAGCTTCTTTTTTTTTACGCACGAAAAATAAAGGTCGGATACTTTTTGAACACACTACGTATATATATATATATATATATATATATATATATATATATATATATATATATATATATATATATATATATATATATATATATATATATATATATATATACAGTATATATTGTTACGGATGCGTCACTTCCGCCTTTGTTGGTACTAGGGCATGCCCGTACTATATATATATCTAAAATTATATCCCCCCCCCCTATTTACATGGAATGGTTTGGTCCAAAGCGAACGGCTTGCGAGTGGTGACAATCCCCCCCCTCTATTTACATGCAATGGTTCGGTCCAAAGCGAACGGCTTCCGGAGTTTGGTAAAGAAATCGCCATCGCGTACACAAACGCGCAGGAAAGCGAATGAATCGCAAATTCGTTTTTATTAGTTGTAAAACATAATGCCCAATTATTCAATTATCGCCAACGTATTTTGGCTTTTTGCAATTTAATCGCAAGGAAAAGTAGAAAGAGAAGAGGGAAAAAAAGAAAAGCCTTGCCTTGCTGCAAACAGCTGCTGCAAACAACAACAACATGGAAGGCTGCACTGTCCGGAAGTTGGCATATCGCAGTTACGATTATTTTAGTGTTAATGGCCAATTATTCAATTAGCGCCAACGTATTTTGGCTGTTTGCAATTTAATCGCAAGGAAAAGTAGAAAGAGAAGAGGGAAAAAAAGAAAAGCCTTGCATTAACGCATTAACGCTTGCATTGCATTAACGGTTCGGCACACGTGATAGCTCGCTGCTCTCTGATTGGTTGAAGCGTTTTTTGGACATAGCTCGGTAGGTACTTGTCCGATTAATTACAAACCTTGAAAAGGCACATCCTCGGGTCCCCAGCAATATACCTGGCAAGTTTCAAGTATATCGGACCCGTGGTTGTCGAGAAACAGCGGTCACAGACAAACACACAGACACACAGACACACAGACACACAGACACACAGACACACAGACACACAGACACACAGACACACAGACACACAGACACACAGAGATTGCTGGAATTATAGATAGATTATATACTTGTAGGATTTTTAGTTTCAGATAATATGGTTTTGTGTGAAATGGAGATGAATTTAGTAAAAGGTAAAAAGAAATGTTTGTGGAGGAAAAAGGAAAATGCGGCAAAGAACTGGAAGGAGGAGGAGGAAGAGGAGAATGGCCATGATAGAGATACTGGTGTGAATCGTGTCGAGGCTGCGAGCGGACTTTTCTGATATTGGTCGCGAATGAGTTGAGGCTTCCCGTGACAGCGATTGTCTGCGACATCGTCATATATTGCAAGTGCAATTAAACGTGCGCCTCAGGTTTATCACCAAGTGTGAGTCATCGTTGGAGAAATCAAGCGCCTCCATTACGGGCCGATACGCCATTTTGTCCTCGAAGAAGAAGAGGCTGTCTGCTTGGTGCATCTTGTTTTGTCATTGGGATTCCCATATCAACCTCACTGTCCACACCGTTGGTTGACATATCGGCTCAATTCCCATATCGACCTCTCACCTCGTAACTCCTTGTCTGCCTTGTCTGCCGCTTTGTCGATACCTGCCTGTTCTCATCATTCTGCACGGCTTCAACCAGCGTGGAGATCCGTGCACGGACTTTGGGGAATGTTACATCCCACTCACATTTGGCGTATCGCGAGTTCATTGCTTTGAGAGCATTGGGGAATGATGGTTCCATCATATGTATTGTTCATTTAATGCAAGTGACATTTTCATTGTACTTTCTTTAATCGTGTTATTATTGTGTATATGAGAGTTCTTAATGCAATTACAGTGGGACCTCTAAATCGGAATTTAATTCGTTCCAGCGGCAGTTCGGATTGGGAAAAGTTCGGAATTAGAAACTATTTTCCTCATAAGAAATAATGGAAAGTGAATTAATCCGTTCCTGGACCCCAAAAACCCATTATTAAGACACTGTTAACTGCAAATACACATGATTCAAGGTAAAATAAGATGAGTAAATGCCCTAAATATCAAATAATAATAATAATAAAAACAAGAAATAAATGTACTAACGTGAAAATAACTGCATTTACCTTAGTGGAGAGTTCTGATGGTACATGTGGAAGCTGGAGAGGAGGAAGGAGGGAGAGGGTTTTATTGCTTGGAAGGTGAGGCACCTTCCAAGCTAACATCAGATGACTGTGCTTCTGGTGTTTGCTCTCTTTGTCTCTTAACACCACTTGTAGAGGGTTGGGGCTCACTCGGCTTGCGTTCTTTAGAGAACCACCTCTCCAAAGTTGCCTGGTGTTGGCGACTTTTCTTAATTTTTCTGAAGTGGTCAATCACATTGTCACTGAACAAGTTAATGCTCCTGTTAACCACTGCTTTATTAGGGTGCCACTTTTCAACAATGGCCTGTGTTTTAGACCAATGGAAGCACAGTTCTTTAATTTCAGCACTGGAAATGTTACCACTAGCTCCCTCTTCCTCCTCTAAAGAAATTTCCACTGCCACTTCTTCTTGCTGCATCTTGTGGAGGTGCTGAAGTTCTTCTGTGGTGAGTTCCTTGTTGTGATCCTCCACTAACTCCTCCACATCCTCTTCACCCACCTCCAAGCCCATGGACTGACCCAATGCTACAATAGCAGGCACAATAGGTTCTTCAAAGCCTTCAAAATCTCTCCCTGCAACACAATCAGGCCAGAGTTTCTTCCAGGCAGAGTTCATTGTCCTCAGAGACACTTCCCTCCATGCTTTGTCAATGATTCTTAGGCAATGGAGGATATTATAATGATCCTTCCAAAAGTCTCTGAGGGTCAGTTCAGTCTCGTTTGTCACCTCAAAGCATCTCTGGAACATAGCCTTGGTGTACAACTTCTTGAAATTTGAGATGACTTGCTGGTCCATGGGCTGGATGAGAGGAGTGGTATTGGGGGGCAAGAATTTCACCTTGATGAAGCTGTATTCTTCCTCCAAATCTTCTTCCAAGCCTGGAGGATGAGCAGGAGCATTGTCCATCACAAGAAGAGCCTTCAGGGGTAGATTCTTCTCCTCAAGATAAGCCTTCACAGAAGGGGAAAACTCCTCATGAATCCACTCAGTGAAGAACTGCCTGGTAGCCCATGCTTTCACGTTTGCCCTCCACATAACATTAAGCTTGCTCTTAATCACATTGTTCTTTTTGAACACATGTGGATTCTCTGAGTGGTACACAAGCAAAGGCTTTATCTTGCAGTCTCCACTAGCATTAGCACACAACAAGAGAGTAAGCCTATCTTTCATTGGCTTATGGCCTGGTACAGACTTCTCTTCCTTCGTTATGTAGGTCCTCCTTGGCATCTTTTTCCAGAAGAGGCCTGTCTCATCACAATTGAACACCTGTTGTGCCACATACCCCTCAGTGTTCACAAACGCACTAAATTTATTCACAAAGTCTGCTGCTCCATCCTTATTCGAACTAGCAGCCTCTCCATGCATAACAACACTGTGGATCCCACTTCTTCTCTTAAACTTTTCAAACCACCCCCTACTAGCCTTAAACTCATCACCATCAGCACTACTTCCAGGCAAGTCTTTTATAAGGTCACCGTGCAGGAGCTTCGCTTTCTCACAGATAATGCCCTCAGAGATGGCAGCACCAACCAACTGTTTCTCATTTATCCAAACTAAGAGGAGTTTTTCCATCTCCTCCATAAACTTCGATCTCCTAGGGGTCAGAGTCGTAACACCTTTTGCCACATCAGCTGCTTTAATCACTTCCTTATTTTTCAAAATCGTACACACGGTCGATTTCGGCATCTCGAACATAGCAGCGAGATCCATCACACGCATACCGCCCTCATGCTTAGCGATAAGTTGTTTCTTCACCTCAATTGTCGCTCTCACCGCCTTCCTCTTATTCTTATTGCCTTCACTGCTCTTCTTAGGTGCCATGGTGAATGGGTAAGGGTTATCTTCAAAGAAAAAAAGCACAAATCAAGGTGAAAACACGAGGTAAACTAGCGACGAACACACGAGAGATGCTGCCAGAACTAGTACAACCGACGAACTGAAGGAACAAAGCGACTTCCGGGTTGTGCATGCGGGAGCAGGCGTGGGTGATGCTGCGCGAAGATGCGCGGGAAATATGAACGACGCTCGCGGCGGGAAATATGAACGACCCTAACGCTATGTTGGCGGTTCGGTTATAGAAATACATTCGGAATTAGGGACAAAATTTTCTCGAATTTACGGTTCGGAATTAGAGTAGTTCGAGATGAGGGGCGTTCGGAATTAGGGGGTCACTACTGTACTTGTTTTCTTCTCCAATTTCATTGCTGTGGTTTTACAATGGTTTATTAGAAAACACAAAATAACAAATCTTTCTGCAGTGTTCCCGCTCCAGACTCTGAGGTGCACCGAAACCGGGCTTTGGGGAGGTAGTACGTAACAATATATATATATATATATATATATATATATATATATATGCAAATGAGGGAATCAAAGGCGAGGAAGCAGAGTTTCCATTGGATTTCTTGTGGACTTTAAGGGGAAAAGGTGAGGTGGAGTGGAGGTGGTATACTCTTTTGGTATGATACTTCCTTTTTTTGTTTTGTGCAACTCAGAAACAAAGTGAAAACAATCAAAATACTAGAACAGCACTCTGTAGAGCGCATACCCACACCAGGCTGAACAGTTTATGTTTTTTGTATCCCACTGATATGCCGGATCTGGATTCGGACCTGAACCAAAATCTGATCGGCTTGTTCTTGTCACCTAACCAGCTCATCCACCACGTTTAGTCATAACTCGTCCTTCACTTTTTTACATTTCACGTTATTTATATATATATACAGTATATATATATATATATATATATATATATATATATATATATATATATACATACATATACATATCCTTTTGGCCCGATCTCTCAATGGTGAAGAATCACTTGGAAATTAAATAATTCTCGTATCTGAATCCATATTCAGATCGTCACTAAAATCGAATAATTTCGTCCTTCTCACATACACTACCTCTCTGCATCATTTCGTCCAAATCCGTCCACAACCTTTTGAGATATCTTGTTCACAGACAGACAGACAAACAAACAGGGGTGAAAACATAACCTCCATGCAGTTTTGGTGGTCACTTTGGCATCTTATTTGAAGAATGCTGTAGACTCCATGAAGTTGTGGTTCCGGCAGGAAGTTTCCTTGAGGTGGAATTTCCTGAACTGGACCCATTTTCCATTTAAAACTTACATGATGGAGCTAAATGTGCAACAGTATATTGAAATTAAACAAAATGCAAAGTGAAATATTTTGTCACATTGGGGTTGCAGGAACCTGTAACTTCCTTTCAAGGGGAAATTGAGTGATATTGCTTAAAGCATGATGTATTCAAACTAATTTTTTTTCATTTCACTTCACAGGCTGATCATCTTACAGAGGAGCAAATTGCAGGTACATTCAATGCCATTATTTATGTATTTGTAATATGTAGATTGCTGTTTGGAAGGATAAACATCAGTGAAAGGTCAGAATTAGTGATCTCTTTTAGAATTGGTGATCTCTTTTAGAATTGGTGAATTCTTTTAGAATTGGTGATCTCTTTTAGAATTGGTGATCTCTTTTAGAATTGGTGATAGCTCTTTTAGAATTGGTGATCGCTCTTTTAGAATTGGCGATCTCTTTTAGAATTGGTGATTGCTCTTTTAGAATTGGTGATCGCTCTTTTAGAATTGGTGATCTCTTTTAGAATTGGTGATCTCTTTTAGAATTGGTGATCGCTCTTTTAGAATTGGTGATCTCTTTTAGAATTGGTGATCTCTTTTAGAATTGGTGATCTCTTTTAGAATTGGTGATCTCTTTTAGAATTGGTGATCGCTCTTTTAGAATTGGTAATTGCTCTTTTAGAATTGGCGATCTCTTTTAGAATTGGTGATCGCTCTGTTAGAATTGGCGATCTCTTTTAGAATTGGTGATCGCTCTTTTAGAATTGGTGATCTCTTTTCGGATTGGAAATCACTCTTTTAGAATTGGCGATCTCTTTTAGGATTGGTGATCACTCTTTTAGAATTGGCGATCTCTTTTAGAATTGGTGATCACTTTTAGAATTGGTCATCTCTTTTAGAATTGGTGATCTCTTTTAGAATTGGTCATCTCTTTTAGAATTGATGATCTCTTTTAGAATTGGTCATCTCTTTTAGAATTGGTGATCTCTTTTAGGATTGGTGATCACTCTTTTAGAATTGGTGATCTCTTTTAGAATTGGTCATCTCTTTTAGAATTGATGATCTCTTTTAGAATTGGTGATCGCTTTTAGAATTGATGATGTCTTTTAGAATTGGTGATCACTTTTAGAATTGGTGATCTCTTTTAGAATTGGTGATCACTTTTAGAATTGGTGATCTCTTTTAGAATTGGTGATCTCTTTTAGAATTGGTGATCGCTTTTAGAATTGATGATCGTTTTTAGAATTGGTGATCGCTTTTAGAATTGGTGATCTCTTTTAGAATTGGTGATCACTTTTAGAATTGGTGATCTCTTTTAGAATTGGTGATCTCTTTTAGAATTTGTGATCTTTTTCAGAATTTGAAGCCTGGTATTGTCTTAACGGTTCAGGTGGCTGGCTTAAAGTCTCAGTGTCCTGAGTCTGGGCCACTGTTGTGCTATTAGAAACAAGAGCAAGAATTTCTTTGCACTACATGTCCCCTACCCGTCCCAATGAATATTCTTATTCCAAGCAAAAACGGCATAACTCCGTGAAAAATTGCTGAAACTCAAAAAACCTTTTCTGTAACTTATCAAAATAAAGCCATGTACCAAGTTTCAGTTGAATATGTTGGAGGGTATGGGGAAAAAGTGCAGAAAACCACAGGTGGGATGGACAGATAGATGAAGACCAAACATGCAGTCCCCTCTGGGTAATGGACATCAGGTGGGTTGGTTCAGCCTGTCATTATTCCGACATCGGCAAAATGAGTAGCAGCTTATTGGGAAGAAGGATCCATTCGAGTATTGTGCGTCAGAGTGGTGACCCATGTGGGATTGTGCCCCCTGGGCAAGGAAAAAATACTTTGGCAGCTCTATGCATCTGAAGATGGGAAAGGAGTGTTTTTTTTGTTTGTTTGTTTTTTATATACAACATCGAGGCTCGTGTACGAGCTAACATGATTCACAAAATGATAAACTGACACATAAAACATA
Source organism: Myxine glutinosa (assembly GCF_964187855.1). Taxonomy (NCBI): domain Eukaryota; kingdom Metazoa; phylum Chordata; class Myxini; order Myxiniformes; family Myxinidae; genus Myxine; species Myxine glutinosa. The sequence goes on along the minus strand of NC_136272.1, from coordinate 86,859,930 downwards.
AGATAAAGGGAGCGGGAGACAAGATGGGGAGAGAGGGAAGCACACAAGTACAACATTTGAGAGCAGGGACAGAGGGAGATCTGTGGAAGGGAAAGGGCTTGGGGGGAGGAGGCACGGGAAGGGGGGGGGGGGGGGGAGGGGTTGGAGAAGTATAAAACAGATGGACATTGCTCAGACTTCCAAGAAAGAAGTCGGAATTTCAAAAAAGTGGATCTGGGGTGAATTAACAGGGGTAGAAAAGATCAAGGTTTTGAATGGGGGAAGACAAGATAATTTGTGATATTTGTGATATTCTTCTTTAGAATTTGTGATATTTTGAAAGAACTTTTGATGTCTTTTAGAGTTGGTGAGCTATTTTGGAATTTGTGCTCTTTTTTAGAATCCGTGATCTTTTTTAGAATCCGTGATCTTTTTTAGAATCGGTGATTTTTTTTTACAAGGTATTGCTTGTTTGTTGACTGCTGTGCTTTGCAGAATTCAAGGAAGCATTCTCACTCTTTGATAAGGATGGTGATGGTACAATCACCACAAAGGAGTTGGGGACAGTCATGCGGTCTCTTGGCCAAAACCCCACAGAGGCAGAACTGCAGGACATGATTAATGAAGTTGATGCTGATGGTATACTCCTGGGGAAAATGGGGTCTCTGGGTGTGGGGATAGGGGTGGCAGGTTTTTGGGGGCTTGCTTTTATCTTAATAAACAATAATATTTTTGAATTAGACTGCCAGATTGAAGAATTCAACTGCCAACTGACAAAGGTTTAAGCTGCATCATCATTTTGACATCCGTTCATCCTGTAATTTTAATCTACTGTGGGGAGTGGATCACATGCTCACCATTAATAAATAGTCCTCAGGATGGCAGCAATCCATGCAGTAAATTGATGCAGGCCGATTTTAATGAGTGATAATGCCCTGCTGGGTGTGGTTGCTGTCGACTTGTTGTTTGTTAAAAGGCCTTGTGCTCTTTTCAGTGCAGTATGATATATTGAGTATGTATGTATGTGAGAATATATGTATGTATGTATGGATGTGTGAATGTATGGCAACCGTGCAAAACCGTTGCGAAACCGTTGCAAAAGGCACAATTAAATGCATGATCCCCATATGTATGTATGTATGTAAGTGAATGTAAGTATATATTGTTCATGTCGGTGGGGTAGTGATATGCAGAGTCAGGTACATTTGTATCGGTAGATGCTCCGATGATTGTGACAAGAACCACCACCATGTAATAAGTAGAATATTTGTTTCGACCGAATGTCGGATTAAGTGTTACATGTGGCCATACGAGGATGGTCCTTGTGTTAACTAGTTGTAGGGGTTATGGAATAAGTGACCTTGTTCGTAATTTACTTCCCTTCGTCCCGTATGGCACCGCATCAGACACATAAATTAGAAAATGCCCATTAAACAGCACTCAGACAACAAAACCACCAGGAAGCCAGGATAGTGATCGCTGCTGCTAATTACACCACTGCAAAGCACACATCGAAGACAAGCAGGCCAAATGCCACACCTCAAGGGGTCATCATTGTGTTACGTGTTCCTCCCCGACCTCCTGGTCTCGGTATACCTCCGAACCCCGAGAGGAGCCACGGCAGAAAAATATGTTATTCCGTGTCAAAATAAATATTGAAACCACACCAATGGTTATCAACAAGCAAATCATATATTAAAAATCACACAGAAATAACAATACAACAAGGATAGCAATCAACAATACAATCAATATGGTACCATCTGCTAAGGTAACGTAACACACTGCACTCCCAGTGAATGAAACAGAACACTCCTCAATGTCTCTATAACTCAAAGGTGATCCCGGTGAAGAGGCGATGAGGCGAAGAGGCGATGCGGCGAGTAATGAGGTGAAGGCAGAGCAAAGCCACGGCAAACTGGCGGCGAAAAGGGAAATCCCCGAAGGCGCGAACCAGACATGCACATTCACGGTTCAATCTTCGAATGCCGCTTTGTGCACACCCATCCCCGGCAAACGACCGGAGGGTGAGACAAGCTGACGCGGCAAAACCTTTGTCAGTGAACGACGCGCGAGGTTCAAAATGGCCGACGGCTCTTACGTGAGTCGAAACGACCTGGCGGGGAATTCTTCGAAACCTCAACGCCTAGACCTGACTACGCAGGTTTTTAATCCTACAGCGATAACGCCGATCGCAGGAAATTCCTTTCAATGACTCAAAGTTCACTTGCGACGTTCACTCGACCACGCTAGCTACAGAGCTTCAAGCCACCTGCCTCGTTCCACCTTTCTTGTCACGCCCTCTTCCTCTTCTCTCCTCATCTTCCGGTTCTCGATCCGGTTTCCTGTTTCATTTAAAATATTAACCCTTTTCGCCTTTTAACAACAATAACCTTACCTTTTAACAACAATAATCGCCGTTTCCTTCAAACCCCAATAATAATAATAATAATAATAATAATAATAATAATACATAACCAGAAATGTTTCAAGTGGATGAAAACCATACCCACGGAAGTGCCGAATCCGTAACACTCCCCCCCCCCCCCCCTCAAGAAAGAAAGTTTGAACACAGCTAAAACTTTCTTTGCAGGCCAACTCTTTGAACAAACAAAAGTAAACTCCCAACCCAAATCATCAATTCCCGTGAGCAACAATAATCAATCTCCCAAAATAAAGCGACAAAATTTCACACAACCCCCAGAGATTTCCAAAGTTAATGCACTCTGGACAAAGCATCAGCAACGACAGTGTCCCTGCCCTTTGCATGTTAAATTTCCCCGTTGGACTCCTGCAAAGCCAAACTCCATCTCATCGCCCTCTGATTTTACTTGTCGTTTCTTTTGAACTAGGGCATGCCCGTACTATATATATATCTAAAATTATATCCCCCCCCTGTATTTACATGAAATGGTTTGGTCCATTCGCAAAGCCAAAGCGAACGGCTTGCGAGTACGGTGACAATCCCCCCCCCTCTATTTACATGAAATGGTTTGGTCCATTCGCAAAGCCAAAGCGAACGGCTTGCGAGTACGGTGACAATCCCCCCCCCCCCCCGCTCTATTTACATGAAATGGTTTGGTCCAAAGCGAACGGCTTGCGGAGTTTGGTAAATAAATCGCCATAGCTCGGTAACTACTTCTCCGATTAATATGAAACCTTGAAAAGGCACATCCTCAGGTCCCCAGCAATATACCTGGCAAGTTTCAAGTATATCGGACCCGTGGTTGTCGAGAAACAGCGGTCACAGACACACACACATACACACACACATACACACACACATACACACGGAGATTACTGGAATTATAGATAGATGAAGGTTAAGGAGTTGTGATCAAAAACCCAAAGTCAAGCAAATGTACAGCACTTTTTCCGGGAGGCCGAGCTGAGAGCCAGGTTCCATGGTGGTTGGGTGGTGAGGCCTGGAAGTATTCACTGCATGGACGCCTTTAGGAACGTGGAGTTCACGGTTAATCCGTGTTGGAAAGTTCACTACATGGACGCCTTTAGGAACGTGGAGTTCATGGTTAATCCGTGTAGGAAAGTTCACTACATGGACGCCTTTAGGAACGTGGCGTTCACGGTTAATCTGTGTAAGAATCTCGGCTCGGCTGCTCCGCAGCATTCAGTGCTTCAAATCTTCCGAACTTTCATAATAATCACGGTTGGACCGCTTGTCACTGTAGTCACATGAATAGCGGTCTCCTTCTCGGCCACTACTCTGATAATCCTTCCTTGGGGCGCTGCCGTAACTCTGGGAGCCTCCATAATAATATCGATTGCGGCCACCACCAAAACTACTACACCGTTGTCCTCCTCTGTAGCCCCCTCGACGCCTACGGCATGCCTCCTCTACGGCTATGGTCCGACCATCCAAATCCTTGCCATTCCAATCCTTCTCTGCCTCTTTGGCGTCCTTTGTGTTTTCAAACGTGACAAAGCCAAACCCTCTTGACTTTTGCGTTTCCCTGTCTTTTACCAGCCGCACATCCAAAAGCGGTCCATATTTGCTGAAGACAGAGGTCAGAACTTCTTTCTTTGTTTTGAAGTTCAGTCCACCTACAAATAGCTTGCCAAATTTGCCGCCATCCCCGACGGGTGTGGTGGTAGTTTCCCTACTGGGCTTTTTAATAACCATCGGGTTACCAGAAACTTGACCACCGGCCAAATCATTACCGATAACAAAAGATACTCCCTCTACAGGAAGAGTGGCTTGTAAACCTACGGTGACCGGTCCTGACACCAAATCAGACTCCAAATGGATGACGTGAAGTGGAGCTCTAACACAGCCACCAATCCCCTGTAAACGAACACTATCACCAGTTGCCGTCTCCTCGGACAATGGCAAAATGCCTTCAAGCATTAAAGATTGATGTGCTCCTGTGTCCCTCAATACCCTAACCGGTCTCTGGTTAGATGAGTCTCCAACCAGTGACGCAAACCCCTCTGAAATAAATGGTTGGTAACCTTTTTGAGGGCGATTTCTCACATTTGCCATTGCATTCGGAGTTGTACTAGGCGAACTCCGCTCCTGATTTTCCTTTTCCAGAGCATAACAGTGGGACATCAAGTGTCCAGGTTTATGGCAAAAAGCACAAGTAGGCCCGAAGGTGAACCTCGTGGTCTGCCTCAAGCCCCCCGGAAGATGGGTCTGTCTTGGAACCATAGTCTTCTGATTTCTAAAAGTTGTGGTATCAGAGTTGTCCCCATTGTCATCTCGAGGCCGCCCCCATGCATTTTCGTTCTCCGCACCGGATGTACCATAGCTCCCCTGTTTAAGTCTAGGCGAGAAGTTAGGTTTGTGGAACCCCATCCTGTGTGTTAAGGCATAGTCATCTGCCATGGTTGCTGCCTCATACAACTTTGGTACTTTCCTTTCCTCCAGATGTACTTTAATGTCCTCATGGACACACTGTTGGAATTCCTCCACCAGGATCAATTGTCGCAATAGTTCGAAGTCTTTCCCAACCCCTTTTGAATCACACCACCGATCAAACATGGTTTCTTTCATTCTGGCAAACTCCACATGGGTCTCACTCTCCCTCTTCCTGGCATTCCGGAATTTTTGCCGTTAAGCTTCAGGGACCAATTCATAGGCTTTGAGAATGGTTTTCTTCACTATCTCATAATTTGCACATTGGTCAATCGGTAAAGCCGAATAAATATCTTGAGCTTTACCCACCAGAACACTTTGCACTAACATGGTCCAGGACTCCTCAGGCCAATTTAGCAGTTGAGCCACTTTCTCAAAGTGTGAAACAAAATTGGCTACCTCCTTTTCATTGAAGGGTGGAACCAGCCTCACATGTCTGCCAACATCCCAGGTGTTCTGACTAGATCTCGAACCAGTCGGCATGGATGGTACCTCTCCCCGTTCTTTCATTAAATCCAGCTCCTTGAGTTTAATTTCCTGCTGAAGCGCCATTTCACGGTCCTTTAACTCCCTTTCAGCTTTTCTCTCCTCTGCTTCGAGTTCCCTTGCAGCTCTCCTTTCCTCTGCTTGTTCCTTTTCTCTTCTCTCTTCGAGTTCTCTTTCAACTCTCCTTTCCTCTGCTTTTTTCTCTTCTAACCTTTCCTGGCTCTGCAATTACATCTCCAGTTTCCGGAGCTCCACATTTTCTTGTTCCTCGGGTAAGCAATCCAAGGCTCCCTCTTCCCATGTTCCTCGTCCCACCAGAGCTTTTATCACCAATCTCTGCATCTCTGCTTTCCTCATATTCGCTCAGACCTCCAAGCTAAAATGTCTGGCCAATACCAAGAGTTCCGATTTTAATAACGCTCGGAACTGTGCCTCACTAAGGGTCACTGCAAACTTCTCTGCGTCAAACTCCATGGTGACTATCCGTTAGCACCTGTTAACCTTCACACACACAAAAAAAAAGATATATATATATTAATTTTTTGGAAAAATTTGGGAATGCTGGAAAATATTCCAAAATTGGAAAAATTGGGAATGCCAGGGAATTCTTTGCTGGACGAAATTTAAGGAATTTAATCCACCATTCGCGATTTAGGGAATTTATTCAGCAAAGCCGAGTCCCCAATTTTTCCACAGTACAAACCCCCAACTTCAATCTGGGTCAATCCCAAATGGATGTTTTTAGGGAATTAAATCCCGGACGAAGACCCAATTTCGAGCCCACGAGTCAATTGGACGAGCCCCCAATTTCTGCTACGTGTTCCTCCCCGACCTCCTGGTCTCGGTGTACCTCCGAACCCCGAGAGGAGCCACGGCAGAAAAATATGTTATTCAGTGTCAAAATAAATATTGAAACCACACCAATCGTTATCAACAAGCAAATAATATATTAAAAATCACACAGGAATAACAATACAACAAGGATAGCAATCAACAGTACAATCAATATCTCTTAAGATGGTACCATCTGCTAAGGTAACGTAACTCACTGCACTCCCAGTGAATGGAACAGAACACTCCTCAATGTCTCTATAACTCAAAGGTGATCCCGGCGAAGAGGCGATGCGGCGAGTAATGAGGTGAAGGCAGAGCAAACCCACGGCAAACTGGCGGCGAAAAGGGAAATCCCCGAAGGCGCGAACCAGACGTGCACATTCACGGTTCAATCTTCAAACGCCACTTTGTGCACACCCATCCCTGGCAAACGACCGGAGGGTGAAACAAGTTGACGCGGCAAAACCTTTGTCAGTGAACGACGCGCGAGGTTCAAAATGGCCGGCGGCTCTTACGTGAGTCGAAGCGACCTGGCGTGGAATTCTTCGAAACCTCAACGCCGATACCTGACTACGCAGGTTTTTAATCCGACAGCGATAACGCCAATCGCAGGAAATTCATTTCAAGGACTCAAAGTTCACTCGCGACATTCACTAGACCACGTTCGCTATGGAGCTTCAAGCCAGCCGCCTCGTTCCACCTTTCTCGTCACGCCCTCTTCCTCTTCTCTCCTCGTCTTCCGGTTCTCGATCCGGTTTCCTGTTTCATTTAAAATATTAACCCTTTTCGCCTTTTAACAACAATAACCTTACCTTTTAACAACAATAATCGCCTGGTGTTGGGCTAGTAGCTAGGGCGCCGGCTTAGGATATTAGGATCCTGGGTTCGAATCCCGGTCGATCGCTGAATTAACGCCAGGGGGGTTGACTCAGCCTGTCATCCTTCCGAGGTCGGCTAATTGAGTACCAGTGCACTGGTAATTCCCTGTTTGTCGTTAAAGGCGGCAAAAAGGGTTGGCGTCAGGAAGGGCATCCGGCCGTAAAACATTGCTTCAAAAAGGGGACCAAAAAACAACAACAACCACGGTTCCCGAAAAAGGCCAACCCCCGCTTTGCGGGGAAAAATGGCCTCTAAAGGTGGTTATTTTTTATTTATATAATCGCCGTTTCCTTCAAACCCCAATAATAATAATAATACATAACCAGAAATGTTTCAAGTGGATGAAAACCACACCCACGGAAGTGCCGAATCCATAACAATTGGTCAGGGCTTTGAGTGACAACCAGGATTATTAAGAAGCAAGACACTGGTTGGTGGTGTGCGGCAGATGACGTCAGAGCCTGTCGATAAAAGAACGCGCTGGCGGACATTTCCTTCCTCTTGCTTCTTCCCGTTCTGGATGCGTTCATGAGCGGTCGCCCTTCTCCTTCGCGTTTTGAGTTTTCTTCTTCTCATTTGTCCTTCCCGCTTTGTTCCTCCTGGTTTTTCTTCGCCTTTCGCCGACGGACCGATTTGCGCTTCGCTCCCTGCAAAAAGGGCATGGATGGATGGAAAGGCGCCGAGTGAACCAGCCGCGTCCGAGTCTGGCTGGTGATCGGCGGGAGGCGGAAGAGCTGCGGACGGAGGGTTGCCGTTTTGCCGGTGAGGCTGGAGGAGCGAACGCGAGAGGCCTGTTTCGCACCAGCAGGAGTGGCCTGGTGAGACGGGGCGGACTGAGGCCTAGTTCCCGCCAACGAGCAAGCGGTTCCCGCCAGGGCCTCGGACGATCCTGACAAGATATTCCAGCAGGCCTGAGTTAAGTCCACTAAATAATCTACACCATTTTATTTTTCACCTCTTCATTTTATCCCCTGTCTGAGTGCAAATCTGTTTGCAAGGAGCGTCCAATTTAGGACTTTAGTTTCCCTGTCGCATTTTCTTGTTATCGATATAGTCTTAAATAAACCCTTTTGTTATTTCCTGTACATTTTAAATCCGCCTGGTTTGAGTTACTTTTTGCAGGTTGAAGACTGCCCAGAAGGATCGCTCAGGTAAGACCCTTCATTCCTCCTCTTCCTTTTATTCCTCCGGCGATATTCGCCTGATCATCGCCTCGGAGTTAAAGCTTGCTTTGGCTATTCGTGATCCCAGTGGTGTTCACCTGGGGAATCACACGGCAATATGTATGTACGTACAGTCACGTGAAAAAGTAAGTACACCCCATGTAAAGTTTTGACTTTTTCAACATATTTCAACATACAGCTATTTGATCTTCAGTTCAACAATATTGATAGATAAAGGTGATATAATACAACAAATATCATGAACATTTACATTTTATAGTCCTTTGAAGCAAGGAGAATTTTTGAATGGAGAGAATGAATGGGATGGCAACATAGAGAGTAACCCAGTTTTAGGACAGGCAGAGAAGATAACTGAGAAGGAAGTTGAGGAAGCGATAAAAGCAATGAAGAGTAGAAAAGCGGGAGGGCTGACAGGAGTTGTGGGAGATATGTTGAAGGCAGCAGGAAGTTGGGGTGTGAAGAGAATGACAGAGATCTGTAATCTGGTGGTGAAAGAAGGCCGCATTCCAGTGGATTGGGAACTGAGTACCCTCGTCCCTCTATACAAGGGGAAAGGTGACCCTCTGGACTGTGGCTCGTATCGAGTGATAAAGTTATTGGAGCATGGAATGAAGGTATTCGAAAGGGTGTTGGAGAGGAGGATAAGGAAGAAAGTGAAGATCGACAAAATGCAGTTTGGATTTATGCCAGGAAGGGGAACGACAGACGTGCGTTTTATTGCAAGGCAGTTGCAGGAGAAGTACATGGAGAAGAGGAAGAAGTTGTTTCTTGGGTTTGTTGATCTGGAGAAAGCATTCGATAGGGTTCCACGCAAAGTAGTGACATGGGCATTGAGGAAGTTAGGAATGGAGGAATGGTTGATCAGAGTAGTGATGGCAATGTACAAAAGAGCGTGCACAGCTGCAAGGACGAAGGACGGGAACAGTGGTGAGTTTGAGGTGAAGGTGGGAGTGCATCAGGGGTCGGTACTAAGTCCACTACTATTTGTAGCTGTGATGGAGGTGCTGGCTCAGAACGTAAAGGAGGGTTTACCGTGGGAGTTCTTGTATGCAGATTATCTGGTGTTGATTGCGGAAAGTATGGATGGACTGAAGGAAAAGATGAACAAGTGGAAGGAATGTATGGAGACAAAAGGTCTGAAGGTGAATATCAGAAAGACAAAGGTAATGGCACGTGGTAAAGCTTGTGGTGAGGTGGAAAGAACTGGGAGGTGGCCGTGTGCTGTGTGCAGGAAGGGTGTCGGAGTGAACTCCATTCAATGTACAATGTGCGTTGAGTGGGTTCATCAAAAATGTAGTGGTCTGAGAGGGTCATTAACCAGTGTGGCAGCTACATTCAAATGTAAGGTGTGCACAGAGGGAGCTGCAGATGGAGGAAATGTTGAGTTGGATCTTGGAGACAGCGTGAAGCTGGAAGGTGTGAAAACATTTTGCTACCTCGGAGACATGCTGAATGGAGAAGGTGGATCAGACTCGGCAACGGTTGCTGGAGTGAGATGTGCATGGAAGACGTTTCGGGAACCGAGTGGCGTGCTGATGAGGAGGGGAGTGTCGTTGAAGCTGAAGGGAAAGGTGTATGCTGCATGTGTGAGAAGTGTTATGATTTATGGGAGCGAGACATGGGTAGCGAACGAAGAGCAGCAACGAAGGCTGGAAAGGGTGGAAATGCGAATGGTTCGGTGGATGTGCGGAGTATCATTGAGAGAGAGGAAGACAAATGATGAATTGCAAAAGATGATGGGAATAGAGCCTGTGATTGATGCTGTGAAGAGAAACAGGTTGAGATGGTTTGGTCATGTGTTGAGGAAGGATGAAAGTGACTGGTTGAGAAGAATGATGGAAATGAATGTAGAAGGAAGTAGAGGACGGTGAAGACCGAGAAAGACTTGGCTAAAGATGGTGGAAGAAGAAATGTGGGCAAGGGGGTTAACAAGGGGAGATGCAGAAAATAGGGCAAAATGGAGAAGACTGTCATGGGGACCACAAGGCTAACCCCCACTCTAGCAGGGAAAATGGCCTTAAAATGCATGTTGTGTTGTTGTGTATTTACATTTTGTCGTCCATTGTATAATTTCAATAAACATAAATGCAAATTTCGCATGTGGAAAAAGTAAGTACACCATTGGCTCTAATCGTTGGTATTGCCCCCTTTGGCCGAAACAACATCAAGTAGGCGTTTCTTATAACTGTCTACCAGTCTCTGACATCAACTGGGAGAAATTTTTGCCCACTCCATGTGGAATTCTTTCAGCTGTGTGATGTTTGAGGGGTTTCTTGCATGCACAGCTTGTTTCAAATCCCCCCACAACATCTCGATGGGATTTAGATCTGGGCTTTGACTTGGCCATTCCAGAACCCTCCATTTCTTTCTTTTCAGCCATTCCTTGATGGATTTACTGGTATGTTTAGGGTCATTGTCATGTTGCAAGGTCCGCCTTCGGTTGAGCTTCAACTTTCTGACAGATGGCCTCACATTATCCTCAAGAACCCTCTGGTACAATGAAGAATTCATAGTGGATTCTATGATGGTGAGCTGCCCAGGCCCTGATGCAGCAAAGCTGCCCCCAAACCATAATATTTCCACCACCATGCTTTACAGTTGGTATCAGGTTCTTGTGGTCAAATGCTGTCTTTGGTTTTCACCAAATATGTCTTCTGGTTCTGTGGCCAAATAGCTCTACCTTTGACTCATCTGTCCAAAGCACATTGTTCCAGAAGTGCTGGTCTTTGCCTCGGTGTTCATTGGCAAACTTTAGTCTTGCCCTGATGTTCTTTCTGGACAGCAATGGTTTTCTCCTGGCACACCTCCCATGTAGATCAAATTTGTGCAGCCTCTTTCTAATGGTAGACTCGTGCACTTTGACATAAACCGTGGCAAGAGCTACCTGTAGGTCCTGTGATGACATTCTGGGGTTCTTAGAGACTTCTTTCAGCATCTTGCGGTCTGCTCTCGTGCTGAACTTGCTGGGGCGGCCTGGCCTGAACAAGTTCGCAGTTGTTTGGAATCTTCTCCACTTGTAGATGATCTTCCGGACAGTCGAATGATTGATTTCAAATTGTTTGGAGATCTTTTTAAATCCCTTCCCAGACTCGTAGGCATCTATAACCTTCTTTCTGAAGGCCTCAGAGAGCTCTTTTGATCTCGGCATGGTGACGCCGCACACTTCAACAACAAAGAGCAAACCAAGCTAAATGTCTGAGGTTTAAATAAGACAGGTTCCTCCAAGATCCTCTCCAACGATGTTCTAATCATTTGCACCTGAGCTGGTGCACGTGATTCTAATTTTAGGTATTTGAAGTAGTGATAAATGTAGGGGTGTACTTACTTTTTCCACATGCGAAATTTGCATTTGTGTTTATTTAAATTATACAATGGACTACAAAATGTAAATGCTTCATGATATTTGTCATATTATATCACCTTTATCTATCAATATTGTTGAACTGAAGATCAAATAGCTGTATGTTGAAATATGTTGAAAAAGTATGTATATATATATCTTATTGGTGGTTGACATTTGCTTGGATAAAATATAATAATTTTGACTTCAGATTGATCAAAATTGCACTTCCAGGCAATGGAACAATTGATTTTCCCGAGTTTCTCACGATGATGGCACGAAAAATGAAGGATGCGGATGGTGAAGAGGAAGTCAGGGAAGCCTTTAGGGTTTTTGACAAGGTATAATGAAAGTCAAAGTTTTCTGCTCACCCGCCACTTTTGTCTTCCTCCAACCCCTGTCCTTTCTTCCAACCGTCGATTCATATATTTAATCTCCAAACTCAAATCCCACTCCTCTCTCGTCCGCACTGGAATCTCATCGACATTTGCAGTTGTATACGATATTTTATAATCGTCATTCCTTATATGTCTAGCTCTTGATATGTCTCTCCCAACTTCCTTAAACAAAGAAATGAATTGTAACACCTCTCGGCCTTCCAAATGTTTGATGCTATTTGTAACTCTAGTGGAAGTTATATAGTTTGTTGGTTGGCAAATGAAGCATAAATGCTCTACCGGGTCTTCATTAGAGGGCTAATTTTACCGTTGTTAACTCCTCGAGGAGTATGGCATGAAAATGAGAGGGGAGGGAGGAGGGGTAATTGAGGATCTAAAGCATGGAGAGGGAGAAACAGCTGTTTATATAAAGAACGATGTCCTTGAGGATTTCTTTTGACAATGCTTGACATCAACTTGGGTTTTGAAAGATGTTTCATCACCGCCCCAACCTCCTCTATCAAATTGAAATTTGATCATGAAAACTAATTTCTGAAATTGTTTTTATGTTAGTTTTAGAAGTTAGTTTTAGAAGTTATGTTAGTTTTTTGTTTCGGACGTCAGTTGTGACAATTTATTTTTAAAATTATTCGCAACTAAACTTGTCAGGCCGTAAACCTCCAGGTTTTCCGACATTATGTGTGTGGAGAGATTCTGAAGGTCAGTGGATGGTGTCTTGGCAGGATGGGAATGGTTTTATCAGTGCAGCAGAGCTGCGGCATGTAATGACAAATCTTGGTGAGAAATTAACCGACGAGGAAGTGGGTGAGATGATCCGGGAAGCAGACATCGACGGAGATGGTCAAGTCAATTATGAAGGTGTGTTTTGGTTGGGTTCCTGGTCTTGTTGAGAAAATCAATCATATGCTCATTTGACCTCATGCTCATTTTTATTTGTTTATGCATGTATGGCTCTCGAAGCCTGTACAAAAATTGCATTTCGGACATCGACGCAGTGGGAGGGAGATGTGTCTATGTCCACTAACTGCAAGGAAAAGAAACTGGAGAAACGACACAGTAGATGATATTTAAACCTCGGAGAATCATGAGTGCTAATGCTCAGATGGGAATGCCAATCGACAAACCACAAGCATGTTTTATTTTACCGTAATATAATTGTAAAAGTTGCATTTTTAAAACCACTTCCCATTATGAATTCTTTTCATGAATTTTTATTGTTTGAGACAAACTGATTTATTTTGTCTGGTTTATCACTGGTGATATAAGGTTGTTTTTTTTTTATTGCAGAGTTCATAAAAATGATTATGCTGAAATGAAAGAAGAATCGAATGTGCTGTGATAGTTCCTGAACTTTTTAACTTAAAATTCCTTCATCTTAGCCTTAATTTACAGGCTCTCATGCTCTGTGTAAATTCCTGTTTGTTGCATAAAATTGATGTGAAAAGGTGCTGTATCGCTATTTGTGGTGAAAGTGAGGCTTCTATGAACTATTTAACTGCAGTACTGTTTGCACATGTTCATGTACTGTTATTTGTGACTTTTAATAATCTTCTGGTGTCGTTTTTAAATACTTGGGTCTCGTTTGGTAACTCTGCCTTGTCATTGCGTTTGTTCTGAATAGCTGCCAAGGTCTAAAGCAGCAAAACAATGAAACATTTTGCAAATAAAAAGAGCAATGCGGTTGGAAGGAAAGCAGCCTTTTGAATCTGCTACCTGTAAGTGATGCACTGCTGTGATGCTCGGCTGGTTTGTGAGGCATGATTCCACTTAGAAATAATAAATAACTAGAAAACATCTCAAAATGCAAAGCCCGTCCGCGTTCCTTTTGTATTCAAACTAAACTTAAGGAAAACGCCAGAAAAAAAATAAAAACAATTATACATTTTATTCATAATATATTCTCCATATTCTCATAATAAAGGTTGTGGAAGATTTGATGACAAAGGTTCACTTGATAAAAATGTTATGGCCTTGACAGACACACTGAATCTCAATGGTAAATAAATAACAAAACACGAAAGCGATAAAAAACCGGGGCATCTCATGAATGAATATATATATGAATGAATGAATGAATGATCGTTTTAAGGCCATTTTCCCCGCTAGAGCGGGGGTTAGCCTTGCGGGCCCCATGAAAATCATGGTTCCCTGTTTGAGGCAATGTTTTTTATGGCCGGATGTCCTTCCTGACGCCAACCCTGGGTCACGCTCTTACGATGCGCAGGGATACGGTGTACCTATTCTAAATCCCGGTACACACCGTGATCATTCATCCCAGCAAGCTGGTACTCAATTTGCCGACTTCGGACGGATGACAGGCTGAGTCAACCCCCCTGGCGTTAATTCAGCAATCGACCGGGATTCGAACCCAGGATCCCGGGATTTGAACCCAGGATCCTAGGATCCTTAAGCCGGCACCCTAACCGCTAAGCCAATACCAGGGTTATAACTGAGGCATCTCATGCTGGACGCAATGTGGTGGGGGCAATTATGGGCTATTTATAGTTAGTATTATTGTGCCCTTTCACATTTTGACCCAATTTTTTTATTATTTTATCCATAATTTCATAAAGGTTTGTTGAAAAATTTATGACAAAAGCTCAAAAGTTATGGCCTAGACAGACGGACACACGCACAGAAGCGATTGAAAAAACCCCATCTCCCACTAAGTGGGGTGACAGGCCAACCAGCTTGCACAAATCCCCACAATTAAGAGCAGGATTCCCTTAAATGCATTAGTTTTATGGTACCGAGTATAAACCTCGTCATTGCCATGATGAAGTACTTTGATGTCAGCATGCAAATCTGCATTTGTGTTCACAACTATCGGAAATGCCTCTTTGCAACGCAAGTCAGGGGCCAAATCTTCCCCATTTTTCTCTGCTACCTGGATTTGTCAGGGCAGCGCAGTCACTTTCATAGTGACTTCATGCTCTTCATGCAGCAGAGTCTGGCTACAAGGCAGTAGTCATCACTGCTGAAGATACAGATGTGCTTGTTCTGTGTCTGGGCTTCAGAAAAGAAATACCATGTCCCATGTACCAGAAATATGGAACCCAAAACCGGACAAGGTTCCTTGACATTACTAAGCTAGGTCAGTCCCTGGGAGATAGTGTCTGCAATGCAATCATTGGTATGCATGCCTTCACTGGCTGTGATAGTCAGTGCCTTTGCAGGCCGTGGAAAGTTGGGCACACTAAAGCAAATAAAGTCTGAAAAGACCTACCAGAAGGTTTTCGGTGAGCTTGGACAGTCATGGGATGTGTCTGCAGAGCAGTTTCAGAAGCTACAAGAAATCACTTGTCGAATGTATTATATGTGCCTTCTACAAGCCCATCAGATGTGAATACACTCCGCTACCAACTTTTCTGCACCAGATATGGTCAACTACAGTCCAGTCAACTACCACCTTGTGAAGATAGCCTGTACATGCTGGTCTTCGTGCCAACTATCAAGCTGCCATCTGGAGACGATCTTTACAATGTCAACCCCTTGTACCAAGTCCCAAGGACCATGGATGGACCATAGATGATGATGGCAAACTGGCCATCGTGTGGATGCGTGGGTCACCAGCACCAGAAGCTGTATTGCAGTTCTTATCCTGTCAATGTGTGAAGTCTTGCAAATTCCCTGAGTGCCCATGTCTCAGCAATGGTTTGAAGTGCACAAACATGTGCAAACTAAAAACCTGTGGAAACCAACCAATTGAGGAAGAACTGGTTGCAGAAATAACAGATATCGATGTCGATGATGGTGATGATGAGTGATGCAATGGAGATTGAATCTATGATTTCATTCTGCAAATAAGAGACAGTTATAAATATCACAGCACCTATACTTCTATTTCATGATGCCTTGCAGTAGAAACAATTGACATGGAAGTTGGCATATCCTGGGAGTAGAATTTCATCAATTTCATCAATCCATTACCATGTACATGTACCCTAATTTTGTGTGTGTTTTGAAGGCAAAGAGTAAAAATGTGGAAATGTCTGATGTTGTTCTTGAATTTCATGCAATGTAAATGTATTCTACAACAGACTAACACATTTGAGACAGAAATATCATACTTTTGGGGGAGGTAAAAACAAAAACCACCTTTAGAGGCCATTTTCCCCCGCAAAGCGGGGGTTGGCCTTTTTCAGGAACCGTGGTTGTTGTTTTTTGGTCGCCTTTGGGGAAGGTAGCAAAGCTGTAAAAGATTATACCCGGTGAAAGTGCATTTTTGGTTCTGCCAGAGGGTGTGCCCATTCAAGACATGATAATTACTAATAAGCTACCTCTCTGGCAAGGTTATCATATCAAAACATAATCTAGGGATGTTGAACTATTAAAAAATGGCAACTATAATTTGCCCACCCAGATGGTACCGATACGTGAAATTTTGGGTCTGGGCCCATGGACTACCTGTGGAGCCGAATGTTATTACAAAGTATTGATTGTTCTTTTCTTTCTGATGGCTTGCGTTCCGTTTGTGTGACTGGTTGAGGAGAGTGATGGAAATGAATGTAGAAGGAAGTAGAGGACGGGGAAGACCGAGAAATACTTGGCTAAAGATGGTCGAAGAAGAAATGCGGGCAAGGGGGTTAACAAGGGGGAGAGATTGTCATGGGGACCGCAAGGCTAACCACCGCTCTAGCAGGGAAAATGGCCTTAAAATGCATGTTGTTGTTGTTGTTGTGTATCTCTTCGAGAATAGAGATGAGATGAGCTAAAAATGGTATGTGCTGCTTCCTTGCTTGATACTCAGCATTTGAAAAGGTTAGAGCACTTACCAACCATGGGTTGGCAACTATTGCACAAGCTTGGTGAGCCTAATTGACTCCTACTGCATTGAAGTTTCTTGTAAGGGAACTCATCTAATATATAAAGCTTTTTCTAATCATTCACGCACTCACCGACTCACTGATATAAATGTTCAGTACTTTCTCGGTGGGCTTGACATTTTGCACACTCAGGTAACTCAAAGCCACAATTCCAGGAAGAAAAATCACAAAACCGTCTGTGAACGAAAATATCCGTAAACAAGAGTTGGTTGGTGGGCCTCGCTCCCTCGACTGGGAGAGGGGCGGAGCTTGGACTGCACATAACTAAAGAGCTCAAACTGCTCACTCCCTCTTCATTTAATTGATTTATTTATTAAATTCACTGCAAATGCCCACTACAAAGGTTGCCCAAGGACATACGAGGAAGTTGGAGAAGAGAAGGCCATTTGGCCCATCATGCCTGCACCCTATCAACACCAAATGAATCCACTCCATCAGTTTCTTGGCTTATCTTCAATGGGGAGGGAATTGGAGGGCAGGAGTAGAAGGTGTGAGGAGAACAGTGGGACAGGCACCGGTTGATTTCAACTTTGATAACTAAAGAATAATTTATTCCTACACATTAAAGACATGCTTTGTAAGGTTAGGCCACGGATGATACTAGATGGTTGGCTAATCGGGGAATACTCTATTTAAAAAAGAAATCGTAAATATTTACATTAATTTAATTTGCCTTGAAGTAATCCACCAAGAAACCTAAACCCACTTTTGTCTACCAACGGAAAGCATGTGATGTGGCACATGTCACTGCTATTCATGTAACGTGCAACATAAAATATACCACATTTAGATAACTAGTACACCGGCTCCGTCGTGGAGGGGTATGAAGGGTCATGCTATTATCCTCTCTATGATATTGTTGCGGTTTTGGAACCCACACTTGTGTAAATATCCCATCATTAAAAGGTTAAAGGTTGCACCCCATAGTTAGGCCACAAGCAACACGTAGGTCACCATAGAACTTCAGTTATTTCATTAATATGTGTTTTAGATAAGGCCGTGTTTCCAATAGTTGAATCTGCGTTGTGTCAATCAAATAAGAAGTAGGCCCCATTCCATCCATTTTGCAACCTCCCTCTCCAAGCGACGCCATTACGTGCCTTTCAGTCTGCCCATGGCCCCTCCCAATTTGTTACGCGCCTTTGTTAGCTGCTCGCAGCCTCGCTGGGCTTCCGCCCAAACGCCGCCATAAGCCACGCGGTTAGGCCCGAGAAAGGGGGCGGAACGCCAAGAAGAAGGTGTGGCCACGTCATCAGCCGTCAAAGGCGTGGCCGGTAAGCCCTCACCAGCCAACCAGGGCTGAGGTGACATCACCGACAGGCGTGGCTTTTTGGCTCGCGGAGTGATCGCCGGTCCAGTTATATAAGCGCGAACGCAAAGCCCTTTCACAGGATTGCGTGAGAGAGCTCGCCTACACAGGACTTGTTGCAGGCGCGCGCGTTGTAACAGGACTCACTCGCTGGCGCTGTTAAGAGGACTTACGCGGAGAAGGACTAATGCGCTTGACTGTCGTGATTACAAAGAACCCTTATTGGAAGCGCGCATTACAGGACTGATGGGCGAGAGCGCATTGACAAGAACCTTATGAGATATACGGCGCGCTGATTAAGAGACTTTGGAGAGGGGGCGTTTGGCACGCGGGTGCACATATTACATACGCGACAGGACACCAGCTTCTCCCCGTTATATAAACTGTCCGGACGCGTTCCAATATACGCGGAGCTGCCTGCCGGGTTTCGCCCGCTGGACCGGAGTCAGCTGGAGCCTGGACCCCATCGCCGGACCCTCTATCTGACCATCCACCATCTACAATCCCCGTGTGAGTGTGTATGTTTGTCCTGGGTATTAAGTTAAGACTGCCATAAGACTGCCCTGTGTGCTGCTTCTTCCTCTACCTATCTTATACATTTTTTCGTTTTCTCTTCTCCTTCTTGTAAATAAATAATAATCCCATCTTTGTTCCTCCTATACTCTGGTTTCCTCTTGTCCGATCGCATCCGTCCTTTCTTCCATTGGGTAAACGTGGCACGACAGGAACCGCTATAATCGGGTTTAGTCCCATTGTTAACGGCCCGAGTCGCGGCTGTTTCAAAAGGTAATCGTACATGTTTGTGGTTTATAATATTTTTGGGGTGCCCCCACAAAAAGCCACGATAAGCTATTTATAAACATTAACACAGCATTTGGCGAAGGATGAAAAACCCCTTGGCGAGGAGGATATTATGAGTATTAATATTGTTTTGTAATAACATTATTATTATGCTATTAGCATAAGTATTGTTATTACTTTTGGTATTAGAAGTGGCCTTGCAAAATCGCTAAGATTAGATGTCTTAACACAGATATACACCTTAACACGGATTCCACCCAAGGTGGTAAACTCCCTTTGGGAGGGAAGCAAATGAAGTCCCTACAACCCGAAACATGTGACCCTTCGGCCTCCCGTCAAGTTTGGACGAGATTGCATAACTAATGGCCGAATGTATCGCAGTCAGACAGACAGACGTACAGACAGAGACACCAAATTGCGTATTTTAGTATGATAAAGGGAGCAGCGTATTCTTCTTCTTTGTTCATATGCAGCACAAGGCTGCAGGGTAGCATCATTGGCTGAGGATGTGGCTGTGCCAATGATTAGGGCAGGAATTGGAATTTGTTCAGGGTACCAGCGATAGCTCATCTACTCTTCACGAAGGACACCATGGGATATTTAAAGACAACCAACGAATGTTGTCAGACGGGACAGACGTTTAACGTCCATCTGAGGGACGGCACATACATTTATGACTCACACTGCAAATGGAACAGCACGGGATTAAAGTTTATGGCTGGGTCAGGATTCAAACCCAGGCTAGATAGGCTAGAGTATACATACCACTCGACCATCCTGTCAGCCCAGAAACATATTCACGAACTGGATCATTGCATATCAAAAACAACTAGAACGGCAATCGGTAGAGTGCATACCTCCGCCAGGCTGAACAGTTTATGTTTTGTACCTCACTGATAGGTTGGACCTGCATCCGGACCTGAATCAACATCTAATTGGCTTGTTCTTCTCACCTAACCAACTGATCCATCAAGTTTTGTCACAATCCGTGCACAAGGTTTTTTTTAAATATACAAGGTCTAGGCTCTTGGAACAGCTACGATACAGAACAGGACACAACATAAAGGCAACAGCAGGAGAAAGGGGAAACGCGAACAGGAGAGAGGAGGGAGATGGTAGACTGACATGGACAACAACGGATACAGGTAACAATGAGGGTTAGGGGAGAACGCACAGGGTGGAGAAGATGGATACATAAGCAAAATTTTGAGAGGGGCGGGGGTGGTCCAACAGGTGTAGAAAAGACCATGGCTTTGGATGGGGGATCACCTGAGACGGTGGTGAACAGCTGACTTGAAGACCCGGAGGGAAGAATTGGATCGAAGAGAGTGTTTGCGCGTAAATAAATTGTGTTCATTACACCATTTCTGGATCTGATGACTTGCCAGTAACCATTTTGTAAAAATGAATGTGCAGCATCTAACTCAATATGTCAGAAGGTGGTTCCACAGACAGGAAAATAGAGGAAAACGTTTTGAAATATCATACTATATATCGCTTTCCACCTTATCTGGATCTGCATCCGGATCGTAATCAAAATCGAATGAATTCGTCCTTGTTACACACACAACCTGTCCACCGAGTTTTGTCCATATCCATCCACAACTTCTTGAAATATCCTACTCACAGACAGACAAACAGGGGTGAACACATAACTACTACCCACCTTTGGTGGCGGAGGTAACAAACAACACCTGGTGTCTTCTCATGGTCTGCTCGGAGAAGATCCCTCTTTTTCCCCCCGAGAAACATATTTGGTTGTGTCACTAGTTTTCATTATCTCACCGTCCAAAACAGGTGTTCAAACTGTTGTGTTGCACAGTTGTAGTTAATATCACAACAGGCTTACATCTCCCTCTGTTGTCTATAAAGAGGAAAACCTTCAAGGTAAAATAAATAAATAAATATATTTATTTTTACCGTGTTTTCATTTTTAAACTAAATTTAAACACTATTATGGAATATATAACATTTTAAGATCGAATAACACTCATCTGCGCTGAACTGCAACAGTCCCCACAAAATCAAAACAATCGAGGTGACGATTCACGTTAACCGCCTCTCCTCACCCCAACTCCCCAAACCCCTCGAACAAAAGCTTTGTATGCTACCATGACAACTGCAAATGAGTCGAGACTCATAAGCAAATCGTGATAAGAGTGAAGAAGGGAACCCAATAATCATGTTACTTTATATGTCGTGCCTCATGCAAACCTACAGTCACGTGAAAAAGTAAGTACACCCCATGTAAAGTTTTGACTTTTTCAACATATTTCAACATACAGCTATTTGATCTTCATTTCAACAATATTGATAGATAAAGGTGATATAATATAACAAATATCATGAAACATTTACATTTTGTAGTCCATTGTATAATTTAAATAGACATAAATGCAAATTTCGCAGGTGGAAAAAGTAAGCACACCCCTACATTTATCACTACTTCAAATACCTAAAATTAGAATCAGGTGCACCAGCTCAGGTGCAAATGATTAGAACATCGTTAGAGAGGATCTTGGAGGAACCTGTCTTATTTAAACCTCAGACATTTAGTTTGGTTTGCTCTTTGTTGTTGAAGTGTGTGGCGTCACCATGCCTAGATCAAAAGAGCTCTCTGAGGCCTTCAGAAAGAAGGTTATAGATGCCTACGAGTCTGGGAAGGGATTTAAAATGATCTCCAAACAATTTGAAATCAATCATTTGACTGTCCGGAAGATCATCTACAAGTGGAGAAGATTCCAACCAACTACCAACTTGTTCAGGCCAGGCCGCCCCAGCAATTTCAGCCCGAGAGCAGACCGCAAGATGCTGAAAGAAGTCTCTAAGAACCCCAGAATGTCATCACGGGATCTACAGGTAGCTCTTGCCACTGTTGATGTCAAAGTGCACGAGTCTACCATTAGAAAGAGGCGGCACAAATTTGATCTACATGGGAGGTGTGCCAGGAGGAAACCTTTGCTGTCCAGAAAGAACATCAGGGCAAGACTAAAGTTTGCCAATGAACACCTCGGCAAAGTCCAACACTTCTGGAACAATGTGCTCTGGACAGATGAGTCAAAGGTAGAGCTATTTGGCCACAGTACCAGAAGACATGTTTGGCGAAAACCAAAGACATCATTTGACCATAAGAACCTGATACCAACTGTAAAGCATGGTGGTGGAAGTATTATGGTTTGGGGCAGCTTTGCTGCATCAGGGCCTGGGCAGCTCACCATCATAGAATCCACTATGAATTCTTCATTGTACCAGAGGGTGCTTGAGGATAATGTGAGGCCATCTGTCGGAAAGTTGAAGCTCAACCGAAGGTATACCTTGCAACATGACAATGACCCTAAACATACCAGTAAATCCACCAAGGAATGGCTGAAAAGAAAGGAATGGAGGTTTCTGGAATGGCCAAGTCAAAGTCCGGATCTAAATCCCATCGAGATGTTGTGGGGGGATTTGAAACGAGCTGTGCATGCAAGAAACCCCTCAAACATCGCACAGCTGAAAGAATTCTGCATGGAGGAGTGGGCAAAAATTTCTCCCAGTCGATGTCAGAGACTGATAGACAGTTATAAGAAACGCCCACTTGAGGTTGTTTCTGCCAAAGGGGGCAATACCACCTATTAGAGCCATGGGTGTACTTACTTTTTCCACATGTAAAATTTGCATTGATGTCTGTTTAAATTATACAATGGACTATAAAATGTAAATGTTTCATGATATTTGTTATATTATACCACCTTTATCTATCAATATTGTTGAAATGAAGATCAAATAGCTGTATGTTGAAATATGTTGAAAAAGTCAAAACTTTACATGGGGTGTACTTACATTTCCACGTGACTGTACTTAGCCATGTACAATGCCCTTTTAAACTTCAAACAGGAAGTGTTTTTTCAAGGAAGAATCCTAAAAGGGACATTTTGCATTAATTTTTATGGATCATGTTGCATTAAAAGGGCTTTACAATTGCAGAATGAACCAAAATTCGTTTTGCGTTGATTTTGGACTTTAAAATGTTATGTGGTCCTTTGTAGCTTGCCACCCAGCATTCAGAGAGTAAAGTACTTCCTTTGGGTTAGAGAGTACTCTCGAGTAGAGTACTCTCACAGATACTCCCTTTGGGTTATAATCCCTTCAATGCTGGGGTCGGGAGAGGGGAACGATTTCTCTGTAATTGCTCTACTCGTGTTGCCAGTGAGGGTGTAGTGGCTGCGGAGAGAAATGTGACGTCACTACGTCTTATAGAGTTGCCGGTTACCTAGAGTGCATTGGAAAGTTACATTGCATCCTCCAAGGGCACCAGCTGTGAACGTCTGAAGTCAAGTTCAGTGTTGTCTCACACCTTTGGCTGCACACGTGTGTGTGTGTGTGTGTGCGATTTGTGTGTTGCAGCAACTCCGGGAGCCTTAGACCATGTGTTATGCAAAATATAAATTGGTTAACGTGGATAACATAGTTGATTACGGTAACCAAAACCGATTTGTTGCACTTTTGAAAACATTTACCCAATAATTATTTTAAGGCCTGCTGTTAAAAGCCTAGGAGGTATGTTCAGATCGCATTGATATACAGTGCATTTAGAAAGTATTCAGACCCCTTCACTTTTTTTACATTTTGTTATATTGCAGCCCTATGCTGAAATCGTTTAAATTCATTTCTTCCCTCATCAATCTACACTCAATAGTATTGCGCTCTTGCTCCAAATTCGTATTGAGTGTAGATTGTGAACGGGTGGGGTCTGAATACTTTCTGAATGCGGGAACAGGTTGAGATGGTTTGGTCACGTGTTGAGGAAGGATGAAAGTGACTGGTTGAGAAGAGTGATGGAAATAAATGTAAGGACGGGGAAGACCGAGAAAGACTTGGCTAAAGATGGTGGAAGAAGAAATGCGGGCAAACGGGTTAACAAGGAGAGATGCAGAAAATAGGGCAAGATGGAGAAGATTGTCATGGGGACCGCAAGGCTAACCCCCGCTCTAGCAGGGAAAATGGCCTTAAAATGCATGTTGTTGTTGTTGTATGGTCTCAGGCTCCTGCAGTTGCTGCAACACACAAATCGTACACACACACACACACACACACACACACACACACACACACACACACACGGCCAAAAATATTGGCACCCTTGCACTTTTTTCAAATAATGCACCATTTCTTCCAGAAAGTTGTTGAAATTTAAAAATCTTTTGGTATCCACATATTGTGTTGGTATCCACATATTGTGTTGGTGTCCACATATTGTGTTGGTGTCCACATATTGTGTTGGTATCCACATATTGTGTTGGTGTCCACATATTGTGTTGGTATCCACATATTGTGTTGGTGTCCACATATCCACAAAGTGTTGAACAAAACAAAAAAAAGCTGAAAAAATTACTAAATCTTAGCTTATTCCACAGTTTGCACTTTGTCTCTCCCCTCACACTCAAACCTTTCCCCACACCCCACACACTCAAACATTCTCCCGCACGTCTCGCACACAATATTCCCCCCTTACACCTCACTCTCACAAATTTTCCCCCACAATACACACAGTCAAATCTACCCCACATGTCTCAAACTCAAACCCCCACATGTCTCAAACTCACCCAACACACTCAAACCTTCCCCCACACGTCTCAAACTCAAACCTTTCCCCACACCCCACACACTCAAACATTCTCCCGCACGTCTCGCACACAATATTCCCCCCTTACTCCTCACTCGCACAAAATTTCCCCCACAATACACACAGTCAAATCTACCCCACATGTCTCAAACTCACCCAACACACTCAAACCTTCGCCCACACGTCTCAAACTCAAACCTTTCTCCGCACTGTGGAAGTGTAAAATTTATCTGCGAACCGTGTGATTTTTTTGAACTACAACCTGGTCAAAATCGTGTGTTTAGGGCCTACTCACCTCGTGTACAAGTTTTTATGATTTCCATCAAGTGGTTCTTCTTCTTCATCTAGTAGTTAAAATTTGTCTTCAGGAGGCAAGTTATCTCTGGCATTAGGTAAAATGGTTTTTTTTTAATGTCGCCATCTCAACAGCGAGAAATTTAAACTATTTACCGTGATACATACAAGTTTATACATTTTTCATACGACACAATTTTTTTTTTTTTTTTTTTTTTTTTGTATACTGAATCGAGGCTCGTGAAAGAGCTAACATTTATTCCACAAACAAATCAACCAGACAAACAAAACATACAAAATAGGGAGCGGAAGACAAGATGGGGAGAGGAGGGGAAGCACACAAACACAACACCTGACAGCAGGGAGAAGCACGGGAGGGATAGGGCCTGGGGGTGGAGGCGTGGGAAGGGGGGGGGGGGGAGGTGTAAAACACAAGGAGACCAAGGATTTCCAGGACAGAAGTTTGTATTTCAAAAAAGTGTAGGATTTGGGGTGAAATTAGCGGGGGTGAAAATTTGGGGTGAAATAATTATATTTATTTAATATAATAAATCCTTGTCTTTAGTGGTAAAATAGAGAGTGTTTGTTTATAAATTCCATTCAGAACTGTCGGGGAAATTAAAATAATTATTCTACGGTGTTTGCTGAGAAAGGAGGGAGCGTCGGCAAATTATCGCTGGAACTTTGACCAAATTTATTTGCTACGGAAAGTGTAAAACCACAGAATGGTAAATCATTTTGGTATAGTTTCAATAAAGGTACTGTAATTATTTCTTTATGACTAAGGGTGATATGGTGCTTTGAAATATCGTGTTGGATTAGGTCTTCCAAAATGATAGATTTATTCTGTACAATGTCGAATAATGATTCAGGAAAACTCGTTACGTTATGTCTTTAAAATATACTCAAATATAGATATGAAATGTTTTTTTACTGAGTTATATAAGTAAATTGTTGGAAGATATTGTTTTCAAGGCAACGAATATGATACATCTGGCACCAGGTTGTCTGACTGGCACCAGGTTGTCTGACTGGCACCAGGTTGTCTGACTGGCACCAGGTTGTCTGATCCTGTAAATAAGTAAATTAGCATTCAAAGAACTTGATTACAAATTCCATTGTGTTTGGTAAAACCGGATATCCATCGACACAATGCTCTGCATTTTTAATGCTTATTTGCCATTGGCTCGGCAAACTTTCGCAAAACTTTTCACTGTCTTTCCCTCGTGGTCCCCCTGTGCTCTCTTTCCCTCGCGGTCCCCCTGTGCTGTCTTTCCCTCGTGGTCCCCCTGTACTGTCTTTCCCTCGCGGTCCCCCTGTACTGTCTTTCCCTCGTGGTCCCCCTGTGCTCTCTTTGCCTCGCGGTCCCCCTGTGCTGTCTTTCCCTCGTGGTCCCCCTGTACTGTCTTTCCCTCGCGGTCCCCCTGTGCTGTCTTTCCCTCGCGGTCCCCCTGTGCTCTTTCCCTCGTGGTCCCCCTGTGCTGTCTTTCCCTCGCGGTTGTCAGCTCTTTCACGAGCCTCGATTCAGTATACAAAAAAACAACAAAAAAAAAAAAAAACAGAAATTCTAAAATGGCCCGGACAATATTATTGGCAACTTTTGAAAGTTGTTCGAAATAATTAGATTTCAAGCAGGTGATTCTCCTTTACTTTGGAAATGAACTGACCTGTGGTGAGATGCAGGTGCCTGCAATATAAAAATCACTCATTCAACCAGTTTGAATGGAGAAAAGGAGTCATTCTGCTGTTTTGTGTCACTGTGTGTACCGCAATGAGCATGGAGAAAAGAAAGAAAACCAGAGAATTGTCTGAGCAGGTCAGACACAAGATCGTAGCCAAGCATGGACAATCTAAAGGCTACAAGTCCATCTCCAGAGACTGTGATGTTCCTGTGTCCACTGTATGCAATGTTATCAGGAAGTCGAAGGCCCATGGCACTGTAGCCAACATCCCTGGACGTGGCCGCAAGAGAAAACTTGATCTAAGATTGCAGCGAAGGATTTTTCGAATGGTGGAGAAAGCACCTCGATCAACTGCCAAACAGATTCAAGCTGACTTTCAGACACAAGGTACAACAGCTTCAACTAGCACCATCCGTCACCAACTCAATGAAAGGGGGTTCTATGGTACAAGACACAGGAGGACCCCACTGAGAGAGACATAAGAAAGCCCGACTGGAGTTTGCCAAAACACACCTGAACAAGCCAAAATTCTTCTGGGAGAATGTCCTGTGGACAGATGGGACCAAATTAGAGCTTTTTTGTAAAGCACATCATCTCCATGTTTCTGTGTTGGAGTAGGTTCAGTGATGTTTTGGGGATGTTGTGCTGCCTCTGGCACTGGGTGCCTTGAATGTGTGCATGGCATCATGGAATCAGGAGATTACCAAGACATTTTGGAGCGCAATGTTCAACCCAGTGTCAGAAAGCTTGGTCTCCATCGAAGGTCATGGGTCTTGAAGCAGGACAATGACCCCAAACACACTTTAAAAAGCACCCAGGAATGGTTCAAGACAAAATGCTGGACTGTCCTGAAGTGGCCAGTAATGAGTCCAGATCTAAATCCCATTGAACACCTGTGGGCAGACCTGAAAACAGTAGTTTTGAGAAGGCACCCTTCAAATCTGGGAGAACTGGAGTTGTTTGCACAAGAAGAGTGGGCCAAACTGCCAATAGAGAGGTGTAGGAAGCTCACTCATGGCTACAGGAAGCGCTTCATTGCAGTTATTTTGTCCAAAGTCTGTGCTCCCAAATATTAAGTCGAGGGTGTCAATAATTTTGTCAATGCCATTTCTTTTTATTTTCTGATTTAAAAGGATGTATTAAGTTCTGAATCAAAAACAAAGGTTCTGTAATATTAACAGTGAAATAAAGAATTGTGGAGACCAAATACTTTTGTCAATTTCAACCTATTTTTAGAGAAAATTGTGAGTTAGTTGAAAAAAGTGCAAGGGTGCCAATATTTTTGGCCACTGTTGGCCACTTTCAATAATAGTTGAAAAATGTATCTGATATAGCATGCTGGGCATCATTAATACATGTACATATTTTTAAAACCTGACGTGCTGGCTAAATTCTGACTACAGATTTGAAATTGGCTGCCCAGATTTAGCCAAGAACACCTGCATTTCCCTTTGTAGCAGACGAAACGTTTGTTTTTTTTTTGCCCTGTGTAACCCATTCCATTCACAAAGCTCGTCTCTATGGACAGCTGACATAGTGGGGCAGATATGTGAAAAAGATGTTCATTTCCGGCAGAAAGTGTGAAATTTTGCATACAGGGGTATTTTGGGGCGCTGATTTCAAAAATTGGCGGATCCAAGAGATCTAACCAATGGACCGGCCGCCATCTTGAATTCCAATATGGCCACCAAGACGAAATGTTGAAATTCCCTATCTTGGGTTCTAAATGACCTGTGGCGCTGAAATTTGGTACACAAGGGTATGTTGACATGCTGAGTTCAATAATGCAATAATTTGAAATGTCTGACAAACGGTATGGCCGCCATTTTAAATTCCAATATGGCCGCCAAGACAAACATCGATGTTTTCATTGCTTTAATAGCACAGTGTACGGTAATGTCATAATGTTAAATCATTTGAGCATTATTATGATAACTGGAAAATTGTTGCATCTCAAATCTACTGATGGGTTTGTAATTTTGTCGAAGGCAGTAGAAATTTGGGAAATTCAGCGCCCCAAAATACCCCTGTATGTGAAATTTAACACTTTCTGCCGGAACTGAACATTCACATGACATTCCAATAATTTATTTTTTTTATGTTTTTTCTCTTTCAGATCCAATGTCGAAATCAAAGAAAACATCGTCAACAATTCCAATGCCAACAGACTGGAACATTTGCGCTCTTTGCCAGAAACGTTCTGAAAATGAACCACTAAGAGATGCACGTAAGGGCAGCAATCAGTCGTGTCTAGACGTCTACGAGAATCTTCCTCAAAATCTCAAGGCATTGAATGATTTAGGTGCCTTGCCTTGCGGGATAAACATTTCCCGACTAGATGATGGTTGTGGTATTGCAGAAACCCTAGCTGCGCATGCTGCCAAATGGCACAAAAACTGTTATGTGCAGTGCAGCAGCTCTCGTGTGGCCAGGGCTGAATCAAGGGAAAGAAAGCAAAGTTCAGACCTTAAACTTGGTGAAGAAACTTACTCGCCTGTTAAGAAAAGACTCAGAACAAGTTTCAAATCTCCATCCGTTGAACAGAGTACTGCTAGCACATGTTTCTTTTGTGATAGCATTATCAGTAATGAAGAAAGTCCACAGAGCGGCAACAAAAAATGTAGATTCCAATGTTCGATTGATGGCAACAGAATTGAGGGATACAAAACTCCTGGCTAGATTGTCTGTAGATGATATGACGGCATCAGATGCTGTTTATCACAAGAAGTGCATGACTGTTCTCCACACTCGATACAGATCATTTGTAAGAAAGAATGAGGAAGCCAGTTCAAGTGAAAATATGCCACCAGAATCAGTAGCTTTGGCCGAATTGATAGCCTATTTGGAAGAAATGAAGTGTACAGATGACAATTACACTTTCAAGTTAGCCGATCTCACAAAGCTTTATACAGAACGTCTGGCACAACTGGGAGGTGATATCTCAAAGAGGATTAATTCAACTCACCTTAAGGACAAGCTTCTCAGACACCTTCCGCAACTTGAGGCACATAAGAGCAACCATGAAGTGGCACTGTCATTCAAAGAGGACATTGGTGAAGCTTTATTGCATGCTTGTAGACAAAGCTCTGACAACGACGCGGTCATTCTCATGAGAGCTGCCCAGATTGTGCGCAAAGATATTTTGCAAAAGCAATACCAATTCAATGGATCCCTAGTTAACGAATCATATAACAACTCACCACCATCATTGGCAGCGTTGATGGAAATGATTCTTGCTGGTACAAACATACAAAAACAAAACGCAAACAACAAGGGAGGCGTCTCTGTGCAATCCTTAACTCAACTTGTAACATTCAACACTATGAAACGAGGAAGGTTGGAAACTACAGCAGTACGTCACAATTTGAAACGTGAAACATCACTGCCACTTTACCTGGGTCTTCTCATTCATAGCAAAACAAGGAAACGGGATCTCGTTGACATTATTTTTCAACATGGTTTGTGTGTTTCCTATGATCGCATACTGGAGGTATCCACAGATGAGGCCAACAGAGTCATAGAAATATACAAACATGACGGCGTTGTGTGTCCAACAAAATTGCGAAGTGGAATATTCACAACAGGCAACCTAGACAACATAGATCACAACCCATCATCAGCATCAGCACAAAGTTCATTTCATGGAACCGCGTTATCACTGACACAACATGTTTCACATGACAAAAGTGGCAGCATTCGAAATCATGAGAATGTCACTGAGAATGAGAACAAACAGCGCTCCAAAACCATAGCCGCCCTTCCTGCATCTTACAGTGATGTGCCTCCTGAAACATTTCCAACTAATAATCCCATTCCAAGAAAATCAAAAGGTCCATCCACTCCAAGTGTGTCCTCCGGAATACAGGACAAAGAAAGTCAGTGGCTTTCGTTTGTACAAAGTCTGCAGGAGAAGGAAGGTCTTGAGAGTGAAGATAATATCTCCTGGTCAGCATACATGGCAAATCTGCAGGTTGAAGTTCCTCGGCCTCCTGCAATTACAGGACTGCTACCTCTGTTCCGCGAGAGTGCTCACACATTGGCAATGGTGAAGCATGGAATGAATTTAATCAAGCAGGCGACAGAACTAGTAAACCCCGGACAAGTTCCAGTTCTGACCGTTGATCAACCACTCTATGCAATTGCAAAGAAGATTCAATGGACTTGGCTAGGTATATATGGTGAAGACAAGTTTGTTGTGATGATGGGAGGACTTCATGTAGAGATGGCCTTGTTGAAAGCGATCGGCAGCTTCCTGGAGGGGAGTGGCTGGGCAAGTGTAATGACCAGTGCTGGTGTAACAACAGAGGGAAGGGCAGATAGTCTTCACAAAGGTTCGCAAATATCGAGGTCACAATGGGCACACCAAGTCACAGTAGCGGCGTTGTACGCTCTGCAGCGAAAGGCATACGATGACTACCGGAAAACATGTGAAACTGAAGATTTACAATCATTTGATCTTTGGAGCAAGAAGATGGCTACAAAGTACCCCCAGTTTTGCTACTGGAATCAAGTCCTGCAGTTGGAGTGTCTTCTCTTGGCATTCATAAGATCACAACGGGAAGCCAACTACACGCTCTATGTGGAGACTCTCACGGCGATCATTCCGTGGATGTTTGCCATGGACCATTACCATTACGCCAGATGGTTGACAGTGCATGTAACAGACCTTCAGGAACTTTCAAACGATTCCATGGATATCCATCGTGAATTTGTCAAGGGGAACTTTGTCACTCAGAAGTCATCACACAAGTTCTCTGCTATGGCACACGATCAGATACACGAACAGCAGAACGCTTATGTGAAAGGTGATGGTGGAGTCATTGGAATTACTGAGAATGAAGGGGCTCTTCGCCGGTGGATGGTAGCTGGTGCAGAAATAGCCAGAATCCTGAATGAGTTTGAGGACCAGTTTCAAAGACAGAGGCAAACTGATGTCCGCCACCACGAACAATTGCCTAGTGTCCAGAAATCCTTTGCATCAGATCTCAATAATGCAATCAGTTCCTTTGAAAAACTTGGAAACCCGTTTGCAGAAGACAGTAATGACTTGTATGTGCTTGACACAAAGGTCATCATGCCTGATGAAGTGATAGCCGCAGTGCGATCCATGGAGGACACTGGCAAAACACAATTTGACGGATTTGTGGGGCAGCGAATCAAGGATCCTTCTGACAATTTCTATGATAGCATTTCAAAGAACAATCTGCCACTGTTGAAATCGAAGCCCAAGAAAACACCTGGAAAGTCTGAGGCGAAGATTACACGTATGAAAAGTAATGTGGAGCTCTTCTCACGAATGTACATTTCTTGCCAAACTAGAGATGGTGATCTTAACACATTTTATGAATATGAGTGTCATGGGTGGCCACCTGCATTGGCTGAAGGTATCAATACAATGTGGCCACCAACCGGCAAGGCTGATCTTTTGCCCTGTTTGGAAGCTTTAGCACAACGTCCTCGTGATGCGCCCAAAGGAGAAGTTCGTATTTTCGATGGGGCTGCCTTAGTCCATCATTTGGAGCCTAAGAAGTGCAACAGTGTGATCAGGACATTTGGTGACTATGCACAGAAACAGGTCCTTCCGTACATTGCCCGAAAGTTAAATGAGGGGACTGTGATGCGTGTTGATGTGGTGTGGGACACCTACAGAACGGACAGTCTCAAAGAAGGCACCAGGCTTGGTCGTGGCACTGGCATACCACTCCATGTGACTGAACAGACATCCGTGCCACGAAACTGGAGCAGCTTCCTTCGTGTAGATTCCAACAAAAAGACATTATTCAGTTTCCTTGCTGATTCCCTGCAAACGATGCCTATTCCAGAGGGAAAAACACTTCTTACAACCTTAGAAGAAGAGGTTAAATCAAAGCCCCCTTCTGATGTTTCTCAAATTCAACCATGTACGCATGAAGAGGCTGATTCACGAATGATGCTACATGCTTGGCATGCATATCAGCAGGGGTACAGAAGTATCGTCATTCATGCAACAGACACGGATGTGGTTGTGTTGGCTATCGCAATGGCAAGCATTATGGATGGTTGTGCAATGTGGTTGGCATTTGGACATGGAAACTATTTCAGGCACATTGCTGCTCACACTATTGCGACTCACATTGGCCCTGAACGCTCATGGGGGCTTCTATTCCTGCATACTGTTTCCGGATGCGATACTGTTTCTGCCATATGTCGGATTGGCAAAAAGACTGTGTGGAGCATATGGAATTCCATGCCAAACTTGGGGGAGGTCTTCAATCATCTCTCACATGCACCAGCGGAAGTAACAGATGATGACATGGACAACATAGAGAGGTTATTCGTTGTTCTGTACAGTAGAACTTCCCCTCTGAAGAAAGTGAACGAAGCACGCAAGCAGCTGTTTGCTCAGGGAAATCGGCAATCGGAAAATATTCCACCGACAAAAGAGGCACTGCGTCAACATGTGAAGAGGGCAGTCTTTCAGGCCGGTCACATCTGGGGACAGTCCCAAATTGCTAACCCAGAGCTGCCTTCACCTGCAGATTGGGGATGGGCTAAAAATGCAGATGATGTCTGGCATCCATTTTGTACAGTAATGCCAGAGGCGTCAAAAGGGTGCCGAGAGCTGATCAAGTGCAAGTGTAAAAAACGGTGTGCTGGAAATTGCAAATGTGCTGCTGCTAATCTACCATGCACAGAACTATGTTTCTGCTCTGGACAATGCTTCCGAGATGAGCAGTAGGAGAAGTAAAACGGATGGAAAAAAGCTTGCAGCATGTTACGGCTGCCAACTGGTACGAAATATACTTTGAAATGAGCTCTTTGACTTGTTATATGATTTGTCAACTAGGGATCCATTGAATTGGTATTGCTTTTGCAAAGAACCCGGGATTTTCAACATTTCGTCTTGGCGGCCATATTGGAATTCAAAATGGCGGCCATACCATTTGTCAGACATTTCAAATTATTGCCTTATTGAACTCAGCATGTCAACATACCCTTGTGTACAAAATTTGAGCACCACAGGTCATTTATAACCCAAGATAGGGATTATCAACATTTCGTCTTGGCAGCCATATTGGAATTCAAGATAAGCATCTTGATGATACTTCAGGCATGTGGAGAAAGGTTTTGTGGTCAGACGGGACAACAATTGAACGTTTTGGTCTAAATTCAAAGTGTTTGTCTGGTGCGAGCCTAACACTGCACATTGCACCATCAACACCATAACTACTATATCAAGCATGGTGGATTATATATATATATATATATATATATATATATATATATATATATATATATATATATATATATATATATATATATATATATATATATATATATATTTATATATATATATATATATATATATATATATATATATATATATATATATATATATATATATATATATATATATTGTTACGGACGCGGTTTAGATGTTATTTTGACCGAGCGGTTGGTATGACCGCGACCGAACAGTTATTCCCCGACTAGACCCCGATTCCACCCAGACGTTGACCAAATCAATGCTAAATCATTCGCGCTATGCTAAATCAATGATGGAAAGGACACAACGACTGGGATAGATGAAACGACGCAAGGGGTACAGTTCTCAAGACCTCCGGAGGAGGGTATAATTACAGTGGTGGAGAAAAGGGGGTAGATTACACGGCAGAGTGAGGTAAAAGACACAGAAGAGATGGGCACTTAATTACCGTCTTATCTTAGCCCAGACAGACCACAGACAAACGGAACAAGGCTGACTTACACAGGGATTGATGGCAGGAAGGGACAGGTAGTCGATAGCACAAGGTGCACCTTGGCTCGGGGACAGGATAAAGCACGGTCCAGTCCAGAGATGCGGGGAGGCCTCACAGCGCTCGGAGGGTACGTCTTGCTTGCTCCAAGCTCAGCGCGCATCTGACGTCACCTCCCTCTTCCTGCGCATGCTCAGCGGGGAGTGACACGCCCTCGGCTGGTTGGCTCCGCCCCCCCTGGGGCCGGTCCGCCGCTTCCATTGGGTGCGGGGGTTACCGGGCTCCGCCCTTGACGAGGAGCTGACAGGGAGCCCCTATTTGGTAACCCCGTCGAGCACATGTTCGATGGCGGCTCGTTGGGAAGGCCTCGTGCCCTCCCAACACCCCCTACCAACCAAGCCGGAGTGAGGACACGCACTCCCTGTGCACGCCGCTGCCGTTGCTGTTGTTGTTGTTGTTGTTGCTGAACCGTGAGGAAGAGCTGCGGGGAGGTATTGGGAGGTCCTAAACTTCCTAACGGTGCCATACAATCACATTCTGGTGCAACGAAGGGTCAGAATTAATGGAAACGAGTCCTTAACTGACATAGACTAAGAATAACTAGCAAGATGTCCTATAGTTGTCTTACATGAGATGCGGTGAACCTGGGCACGACATTTAATGGGGGAAATAGGGGGAGGTCGGGTCTACAGAGTGTTGTTTACAGAAAATGGGACTAGGGAATGGGGGATTGGGGATAGTTGGGAAGTATTGAGGAAATAGGGGAATATTTACAAGCGGATATGGATGGATGCAAATCCCATATCCGCAATAATATATATATTGTAACGGTTTTGAGAAGTGTAACGGTTTTTGAGAAGTGTAACAATTTTGGAGGAAGTGTAACGAATGTGAAAACGTTACAATGTGAACGTTACAAAAGTATGGTAACACCCTGGTAATGTAAATAATGGTCGCAGCCGTCCTCCTAGTTAATTCCATGAAACTTACACGCAGGTCACGATATATCTTTTTAAATAGTGTATTTCCTTATTCCATGTAGGCTAAATATGTGTTTCCCACTAGATTGACTTTGCATTGTATCAAACAAAATAAGCGTAGGCCCTTGCAATTTCCCCAAACATCTCCGCTCTCCAAAGTTCCTTTCAAAAGGGTGCGAGTTGTGTTCAATCCCGCAAGCCGCCATTGCCCATGTGCTAATCTCGGAGAAGAAAGGCGTGTCTCCACCTCGTCATAGAGGGGAGGAGTGAGCCAGAGGGTCGAATGGCCAATCAGCACCGTGGTGAGCGACCCGGTAGGCGTGCCCTCGCAGCCGGCGGCTTGATTCCGCCCGAGGTGATAAAAGCGACTGTAAGGGACTGCTTCACAAGATGACCTGGGAGATGAGCGAAGAGGCGACACCAAGAGGAGCGGTGAGATGCGAAACGCTCCAAGCCAAAGAGGAGAGGTACTCGGAAAGGGAACCAGCTTTGGAGAGACGCGCTGAAAGGAGGGAGACGGCTCCACCAGAAGGAGAGGAGCAGGTGTGCCGAGCCAGCGCGTGACGTCTACAGCAGCGGATACGCGACGGAGGGTTTTCCCGCCAAAACCGCGAGGAATTGAGAGCTGCTGCCTCCGACCTTGCCTCCCTCTCCAGCAATCCACCTCAAGCCCTACCTGCCTGCAATATCCCCTGTGTAAGTGTGAACGTCGTCTGTCCTACTCGTTGTCTTGGGGTTAAGTAAAATGAATAGTATAAGCTAACGATGCACTGTGTGACTGCTTTTTCCATCCATTGCTTGTAAATAATTTTGGTCGTTCTTTCTTTTTGCTTGTGTGTGTATAATAAATCTGTTCTTCCTCCGTACTCTGTCTTCTTCTCTTTTCCTTCTCTTTCGGTCGCTTTAGAGGTTTCCCGATTGAATATCTGCAGTGCGATCTGGTCAACGTCGGGTGGAATCGGGTTCTAATCGGGGAGTAACTGTTCGGACGCGGTAATACCAACCGCTCGGTAAAATAACATCTTTAAACCGCGTCTGCAACAATTGGTTGTCAGGAGTTGGATTCGGACCTGGGACTAAATTTGCTAGGCCCAAATTTTGGAACACCAATTGTGTTATTAAGTAACAATTGGTGTCGAGGAGTGAGATCGGACCCGAAGCGCGCTTAACGCGCTCAAAATTACAAGCTGCCGAAATTTATTTTGTTTTATAAAACCCGAATTTTGAGATCGCGCCATGGACAATCAAGGCGATCGGATGTCGGTGGGGGAGATAGACGGGTTAGGGGTAACCCAGGACTTAGGGGAAGAAAGGGAGGAGGAGAGCAATGAGGCGGTTGAGGGAGTATCAGACGCGCAAAGTGGCGTCCTCGCGCACGTGGGTGTAGCGGCACCAAATTTTGCCGCGCCCGCGACCGTAGCAGCGCCGTTGGTGGATTTGAACCTTTTTTTTTATACAAATGAAGGCCCTTATGGACAAGAATAGCGAAGAAATGGAAAGCAGAATGATGGGGGTAATGGGGAACCGGATGGATGCTCAGAGTGAGCAATTGGGGGTAATGAGGGACGAAGCGAGGGGTACCGGTGAGGGGTTAGACAACGGGATAAAAGAGGTGAAAAATGGGTTAATGGGGTTAGAAAATAGGATGGAGGACAAATTGCGGGAAATAGGGGAGCAATCCGCCCGAGAAATTAAACAAATGGGAGAGCAGATAGAGGAGGTAAAAATCGGAGTAGAAACCAAATTGGATGCTCAGAGGGATGAATTGGGACAGATGAGGGTGGCATCTACAAGGGAGATGGAGGAGATGAAAGAGGAGATACGACGAGGTGTGGGTGAGGAGGTCTCGGGGCTACGCGAGGAGGTAAAGCGAGGTGAGAAGCGTATGGAGAAAGAGGTGAGGGATAATACGGCTAGGTTACAGGGGGGCATAGAGGGTCTGACGAAGGGAGTAGAACAGCTGACAGTCGGACAAAGGGAACTAGCGGACCAAGTGGAAAAGAACACTGCAATCATCGGGGGTTTAAAAGCGACACAAAAGGACATTAAAAACGAATTAATAGCAACACAAAAGGAATGTCAGATGGTACATGAGGGGTTGACGAAGAAGTTGGAGGAGGTGACAGAAGTAATGGAGACGAAGGACCGAGAGGTGAGGACGCACATAGAAACGGTTAAGTTGGCGTTAGAGGAAGAGATAGAGGGGGCGCACCGGGAGATGAAGGAGGTAAAGGAAAAATTAGAGGAGGTGGAAGAGGGGGTGAGTGAAATTAAGAAGAGACGGAGGGAAACTAAGAGGGAGATAAAGGAGGAAGTCATGGAATATGTACAAGGTCTGTGTTCAAATCATGATGAGGTGCTCACTAACCAAATAAAAAGTTTGCAGGTGGCAGAGGCTGTACGCCGACGAGGTACGGAGGTGAGTGGCAATGTATATGATGTGAGGGGAGATTCAGTCGGCTTGGGGGGTGGTGTAGACCCGGGTGTTCGTGAGGGACCAATGGTAAGATGTATGACTGGTCCGGAGTGGATGGACAGGGGAGGTGTGCAAGGAGGTTTGGCTATGGGGAGTGAGGGGGGTGCTGGTGAGCAAGGATGTGGGGGTATGGCGTGGGTAGCGGGTTGCGGAGGGGCGACCCAGGCATCGACACCAGGAGGGGTAGTGTTTGGAGGGACGGGGGATGCGCGGGAGCCCCCCGGGAATAGCGTACCGTGGGAGCCCGAACGGGTTGGTCCCGCGTTGATCCCGCAAGGAGTGACGCGCGGGGTCCGACCTTCGGGCGCCCACAAGGTCCCACTCGCGCCATATGACGGCAAGAGTGATTTGAGGGCGTACCTGGCGCAGTTTGAGTACGTGTGTAAAGGCAACGGTTGGAATCCGGGCGAAGGTGGAGTACACCTGGTGGGGGCACTGCGCGGTGCGGCGGCGGAGGTGCTGACGGCTTTACCACCGGGTGCTCTCACCCTGCCAGCTCTCCGTGCGGCATTAATTAATCGGTTCGGCATTGAACAGCAAAGCGAGCTTGTTAAAGCCCAACTTGCGCAGCGAAAACGCAAGCCCCAGGAGACCATCGTGGAACTTGCTCACGATATTCGCCGCGCGGTCGGGATTGCACACGCGGACATGGCAGCGAGTTCCCAGGAAAGCCTGGCGCTGGATCACTTTATTCAGGCCCTTCCGGATCTGGAGCTCCGGCAACAGCTCGCCATGTGGCGCCCGCAGACCATGAGTCAGGCGGCCGACGCTGCAGCCCGTTGGGAAGCAGCGAGGCCCCTGGCCCGGGGAGGCGAGCGCCACGCAGTGGCCGTGCATCAGATGGGGCCCGTGATGGGGGGCGGCCCCCCAAGGGGGCCCACCCCCGACGGGGGCCCTGACCTGGAGAGCATGGTCCGGAGGTTAGTGGATCGGCGCCTGGCGGGACCTGGACCATGGCAGGCGGCCCCAGCGGTGGCACCCGGTAGTCCCCGACAGAGTACCCCAATTCGGACATACAGGGGGGGGAATTTGGAATACCGGAGGCAAGCACCTTACCAGGTGAGGTGCTATAATTGTGCTCGGATGGGTCACCGTGCATGGGAGTGTCGAGCTCCGCGCCGGGACGTTTCCCGCCAACCGATGCCCTCAACTCCGCCCCGTATAGATCGGCCTAGCCGACCTCAGACACCCCCCGCCAGGGCCCGGGAAACTAGAACGTGCCGGGCATGCAGGGCGGTGTTCGGCAGTAGGGGATGGAGAGAAGCCCTCGTTGACGCGACAGGTCATTCATTGTGGCCGAATTGGGACGGGTAGTTTGACAATTCGGTGCAAAATTGCCGGCGTGGGGGTAGACGCCGTGGTGGACACGGGAGCCAGCGCCACGATCATCAGCCCCGTGGTCCTTAATTCGAGTGCAGACGGCTGGGGTAAAATCCAGCGTCTGGAAAATCATAGTTTGCAGTTGGCTACCGGGGCAACGGCTCCGATCATAGGGCGTGGTTTTGTGACCCTCAAGTTGGGATCGGTAAAGCAAGAGATAGAGGTTTGGGTGGCGGAGGTGTGCGACCCATGCTTAATAGGGTTGGATTTGTTGACTGCCAGCGGTTGTAAAATCGACTTGAGTCGGGGGATCCTGCGATGGGGAGTGGAAGAGCTACCATTGGAGGGGGTGAGCACGGCCGAGAGGGTGGAGCTGGAGGCTCCTGAGGCCGTGACCATCCCTCCGGGGGCCGAGGCCATCGTGCCGGCCCGATGGTCAGCTCGCCCGACATGGCAGGAATCCTGCGGCCTGGTCGAACCGGTGGCAGCGCTATCCATACCTGGTTTAATCGTGGGCCGTACCCTTGTAAAAACGGACGGGCCGGTGGTGGCCGTCCGAGTAATTAATATTAGCACAGAACCACGCACTATAGTGAGGGGCACGAAGGTAGCTGGCTGCACCCCAGTTAGAGAAGTCGCGTCAGTGAGGGGCGAGAACGTCCAGCCGAGCCGGCCCCAGGGGGAGCCTTCAATAAGTTCTAGGAATTGGCCCGATCCCATTTGCGAGATGGTAAATCGTAGTAGTGTAGCATTGGGAGGTACCCAGAGGGAGGCCTTACACAAACTGGTTGGGTCCCATTTGGACCTCTTCTCCTTGTCCACCGAGGATATTGGACGTACGGGCCTGGTGAAACATCAGATCCACACCGGTGAGGCCCGGCCTATTCGTCAGGCCGCCCGACGGCTCCCTTGGAGCAAGAGGGCGGAAGCTGACGAGCAGGTTGAAAAAATGCTCGACGCAGGTGTGATCGAGCCCTCGGGAAGTCCTTGGATGTCACCTGTTGTGCTGGTCAAAAAGAAGGATGGGACCACGCGGTTCTGCGTGGACTATCGCCAGCTAAACAACGTGACACTCAAGGACTCATATCCCCTGCCAAGAATTGATGACACCCTCGATGCCGTTGCGGGCTCAAATTGGTTCTCAACTTTGGACCTCAAGAGTGGGTATTGGCAGGTGGAGATGGATAGGGCAGGGAAGGAGAAAACGGCATTTTCCACAGGTAAGGGACTGTATCAGTTTACTGTGATGCCGTTTGGTTTGTGTAACGCCCCCGCCACCTTTGAAAGATTGATGGAACATGTACTAGGTGGCATGCCATGGCAATCATGCCTGGTGTACCTGGATGACGTCCTAGTACATGCCAAAACGTTCCCCCAGGCAGTAGCTAATTTGGACCAGGTGTTCGGGTGCCTCAGGCAGGCAGGGTTGAAGCTGAACCCGAGTAAGTGCACTTTGTTTGCAAGAGAGGTGGCCTATCTAGGTCACGTGATCGGCCGCGAGGGGGTAAAAACGGACCCAGACAAAATTAAAGCGGTAGAGGAGTGGCCCGCACCACGTACCATCAAGGAGGTGCGGGGATTTTTGGGACTCTGCTCCTACTACCGGCGCTTTGTGGCGAAATTTGCGGAGTTGGCCCGTCCCCTCCACCGGTTTACGGAGAAGGGGACGCGATTTAATTGGACACGGGAGTGCCACGAGGCCTTCCAAAAATTGAAGGGGTGTCTAACATCCGCACCCCTTCTAGCTTACCCCACTAGTAACGGGACATTTACCCTGGACACGGATGCGAGCCAGGAAGGATTGGGCGCAGTTTTGTCTCAGACACAGGAGGGCGTGGAGAGAGTGATTGGTTACTATAGTCGGGCCTTAAGTAGGCCCGAGCGAAATTATTGTGTCACTCGCAAAGAGTTATTGGCTATGCTGGCTGCCATGAACCATTTCCACCCGTACCTGTACGGGCGGAAATTTTTGGTTAGAACTGACCATTCCTCCTTGCAATGGCTCCTTCGGTTCAAGGAACCGGAGGGCCAAATTGCAAGGTGGTTGGAAAAGTTGCAGCAGCACGATTTTGATGTGGCCCATAGGGCCGGGAAGGCCCATGGTAATGCGGACGCACTCTCTCGGCGTCCTTGTCTGGGGGAAAACTGCAAATTTTGTGCGAGACACGAGGAGAGGGAGCAATTGGGCGATTCTGCCCCGATTCTCGTCGTCCGGGCAACCTGGGTGAGAGGGCCAATTTTGCCACTAACCGCGGACGAGGAATTTGGAGATTTGGCATGGAGCACGGCCCAGCAGGAGGATCCTGTCCTGGGGCCGGTGTTAAATTGGGTCAAATTGGGGCAAAGACCAAAGGGGGAAGAGGTCACCCCCCTCGGGGCGCAAACAAAGGCGTATTGGGCTCAGTGGCAGACCCTGGAATTGAAAGGCAACATCTTGTATCGCAAGTGGGTGGAGGTTCCCTCTGATAGAACTTCCTGGCTGGTGATATTCCCTGACAAATTCAAGAACGTCATATTGCAACAGGTGCATGGTACCCGCTCCGGCGGCCATTTGGGCAGGACAAAGACAATATCTCGGGTCCGCCGGAGGTTCTATTGGGTGAATATGGGGCGCGACATACAGGACTGGTGTCGGAGATGCGACGCCTGTTCTGCCAAAAAGGGACCAGCACGGAGGATGAGGGCCCCCCTTCAATTACATCAGGTGGGGGCCCCCCTTGAGCGGGTGGCTATGGATATTCTAGGACCGCTGCCCCGCACCCGCCAAGGTAATAAGTATATCCTCGTTGTAATGGACTATTTCACCAAGTGGCCGGAGGCCTATGCCCTCCTCAACCAAGAAGCAGGGGTGGTAGCACAGGCCTTCGTAGAAGGATTTGTATGTCGGCACGGGATTCCACAGGAGCTGCACACCGATCAGGGTCGAAATTTTGAAAGTCAATTGCTAAAAGATGTGTGCAGACTCCTGTCAATTCGGAAAACCAGGACCACGCCCTTGCGGCCACAATCTGACGGGATGGTGGAAAGGTTCAATCGAACATTGATCCAACAACTGGCATTGTTCACCACCACCCATCAGGATGACTGGGACGAACATCTCCCGTACCTGTTGATGGCCTACCGAACTAGCCAGCACGGGGCCACCGCATGCAGTCCAGCGTTGCTTATGTATGGGCGGGAGTTACGGGCTCCCGCCGACTTGCTATGCGGTCCCGTGCCAGACACCACGGATACACCGCCGAGGGAGGGTTACGCACGTCACCTGGAGGAAGGCATGGAGCGGGTCCATGCCTTCGCCCGCCGCCAGCTCCATCTGGCGGGGGCCAAGATGAAGCGTAGGTACGACGACCGGAGCCAGGGGAGTCAATACGCTCCGGGGATGAAGATTTGGTTCTTTAATCCCCGGAGGCGGAAGGGCAGGTGCCCAAAACTCACATCCCCCTGGCAAGGCCCGGGAGTCGTCCTGTCGCAAATCTGTGACGTGGTCATTAAAATCAAAATGGGGCCACGGGCCCCCCCTCGGATCGTCCATGCCGACCGGATAAGACCTTATGCCGGCGAGCAGGCGCCCTCATGGATCGCCTCGGCTCTAGATGCCGAGGCAGGACCCAGTACCTCTTGCGACGGGGGCTCGTAGCGTCAGAGGACTGGGGGGGATGATAGGTGGGGCAAATGCGCTATAGTTTATGGGGTGTATGGCAGTGGAAACTAGCCCGGGTGGGTTAGGTTATATTGTGTGTAGGGATCTAGCGAAGATGACATTAGGTAACGTTAAGTTTAGTTAGTGACTGATACCTGTAGTGGGGACGCAGGTAGTTTAGTGTGGATGATAATGACGTGGGAGCGCAATAGTTTAAAGGGACGACTGGGAAGCGCAAGTTTCAG
The DNA here is from genome assembly GCF_964187855.1 of Myxine glutinosa. Lineage (NCBI taxonomy): Eukaryota > Metazoa > Chordata > Myxini > Myxiniformes > Myxinidae > Myxine > Myxine glutinosa. The sequence goes on along the minus strand of NC_136272.1, from coordinate 86,817,040 downwards.
AGGGGAGTAGTTAGCTGAGATGATGCCGTGTGTTTGAAGATTGAACAGGTGTGATTGAACAGGTGTGATTGCACAGGTGTGCAACTGAACAGGTGTGTGGAGCAGTGTATGAGGGAGTAGTGGTGATTGCGTGTTGTGTTGACCAAATGGTCCAGGAAGAAAGGAGGGTGCAGGTGGCACCAGGTGTGAGGGCACAGGTGTGCAACAACAGGTGTATGTGGCTGTGTGGAATAAATGGTAGTGTGGAATATCTGGAGTATTGGAATGGATGGTCGTGGAGTGAGAATGGTGGAAATTGTGGAGTGGAGTGGATGGTGCGAAGGTGTGAATGGGGGAAGAGTGGACCCCCATCACGGATACCCGGGGCGGGTAGTGTAAGTGTTAGGTAGAGGGTACAGGTAAATTGTGGTTGGATATTGGCATCTGTGGTGCGGGTGACAGAATGGTATTTGGATGGGTGCATTAGTGTTGTGGAAATGGCTGGGCGTGTAGCCTGTTAGTGTGTGTAGTTGGTTGGGCGCTCCACCACTGTGAGGATGTCGGCCAGGTGAGGCCGCAGGTGGGCTCTGGGAGCCGGTAGTAGTTGTTGTGGATGGGGCCCGAGGATCCGGAGGACGGACCCGGGTAGCCCTGTGCCAGAGGGCACCAAGGGGTGACAGAGCCAGGAGAGGGCCTTCCCCAGTTAGTTAGGTTAGGGTGAGGAGCTAGGTAAGCTCGGGTGGCAACTGCAGTGGTGGAGGTTTGCAGGTGGGTAGACCTGCTGGGAGAGCTACACGCCGCAGCCCAGAAATTGTGCGAAGGCACCGGGAGATGAATCGGGGGAGTGAGACCCCAAATTGAGAAGCACCACAGTTTGGTCAATGGGAATTGGTTTTTAGAACCCATAGTGTAAGTTGGCCAATGGATTGGCAGGGAGAGACCCCGGGTAGTGTAAAGTGTGTTAATGTCATTTAGAAAGTAGTTAGGATGAAGTCTCCTCGCACCATCTGCATCCACTCACCTGAGGTGACAGGTACTCCACACCATGCCATGTTTTGATTATTTTTTACTGTGCAAATGTTTTGGATTGTGAGACGCATCATGACGTGGGTGTGACATTGTGCGTAATTCCATCTCTGCCTCCTTATGAGGATTGATGATGAATTTGGTGATGGCAAATTTTGAAGTAGAGGGATTGTGGAGACGAATTTGGTATAGGGGAAATATGGGGAAGACGTGACAGTAGTGACGAATTTGTAAATGGGTAGATTTTGTAAATATGGGGTAAGGGCAAGGGTAGTGTAGGTGACAGGGGGGTGACGTACGGTAGGGACGAGCTTTCTCACTTCGCCCTCCGTACGCATTTCACCTTGCATTGCCTTATTGACGTGTACCCTTCTGACCTTACCCCTCGCTCAATTGTCTTTTTCTTTTGTCTCCCACATGACCTGTGCGCCATTGGGTGCCGAGGGGAGCGTGCGTGAGGTGGCCATTGTGCGCCCGAGATTCCCAGAACCAGCATGCATTGCGTTGATGTACCACTTTATGGACCGCTGTTCTGCGGCCAAGTACCACTTGATGGACCCCAGGTTCTGGGGCAGGGCACCTCTGTTGGAGACCGGCCATAGTGGCCAGGGAATCTTGCTTGCGGACCTCGGTAAGGTGGCACCTATGCCAAACAGGTGGACCACCCTTAGTTGGCCCCTGAGGCCCTAAATAAAAAAAACGAACACAAGTTGTGCTTTTTTATATTTCCAAGTAGGCCGCATGAAGCCAGAAGACGTCGGGAAGAACATCGGCCCAGCAGAGAAAGAGAAGACCACCCCCAGTTGTTTTGTTGTGTTTATTATGAACCATGGTGACTGCGCACCGAGTGGTGCTTTTGGTGCTTTGTGGTGCTTGTGGTGCTTTTGGGTGCTTTGGGTGCTTTGGTGGTATTGGTACTGGTGCATCGATGCAATGCGTGCTGTCTCCTCCCTCCCAACAGGAATTTCTTTTTCTTGTTCCCTAAAAAGAAAAAAAAAAAAAAAACAGGTCCTGGGTTGCGTTGTAAATAAGAAATAACGTCATTGTAAATAATGCTCCCCACCGTAAATGTATAGTTTGAGAATAATTCCGTAATTCGGTTAGCTGTGGGCTTGAGTCTGTTAGACAGGGTGCAATGCAATAGGGGGACATACTTATTTGTGTTTTAAGATTGTCACACTCAGGGTCAGGTTAATTGTAGAGGGAATTACACCTACGTGTCACACTAAGTTAAAGTTTAGTAGGCCCGAGTAAGGGCCTGAAGAAAGGAGGGTGCAGTGTAACGGTTTTGAGAAGTGTAACGGTTTTTGAGAAGTGTAACAATTTTGGAGGAAGTGTAACGAATGTGAAAACGTTACAATGTGAACGTTACAAAAGTATGGTAACACCCTGGTAATGTAAATAATGGTCGCAGCCGTCCTCCTAGTTAATTCCATGAAACTTACACGCAGGTCACGATATATCTTTTTAAATAGTGTCTTTCCTTATTCCATGTAGGCTAAATATGTGTTTCCCACTAGATTGACTTTGCATTGTATCAAACAAAATAAGCGTAGGCCCTTGCAATTTCCCCAAACATCTCCGCTCTCCAAAGTTCCTTTCAAAAGGGTGCGAGTTGTGTTCAATCCCGCAAGCCGCCATTGCCCATGTGCTAATCTCGGAGAAGAAAGGCGTGTCTGCACCTCGTCATAGAGGGGAGGAGTGAGCCAGAGGGTCGCATGGCCAATCAGCACCGCGGTGAGCGACCCGGTAGGCGTGCCCTCGCAGCCGGCGGCTTGATTCCGCCCGAGGTGATAAAAGCGACTGTAAGGGACTGCTTCACAAGATGACCTGGGAGATGAGCGAAGAGGCGACACCAAGAGGAGCGGTGAGATGCGAAACGCTCCAAGCCAAAGAGGAGAGGTACTCGGAAAGTGAACCAGCTTTGGAGAGACGCACTGAAAGGAGGGAGACGGCTCCACCAGAAGGAGAGGAGCAGGTGTGCCGAGCCAGCGCGTGACGTCTACAGCAGCGGATACGCGACGGAGGGTTTTCCCGCCAAAACCGCGAGGAATTGAGAGCTGCTGCCTCCGACCTTGCCTCCCTCTCCAGCAATCCACCTCAAGCCCTACCTGCCTGCAATATCCCCTGTGTAAGTGTGAACGTCGTCTGTCCTACTCGTTGTCTTGGGGTTAAGTAAAATGAATAGTATAAGCTAACGATGCACTGTGTGACTGCTTTTTCCATCCATTGCTTGTAAATAATTTTGGTCGTTCTTTCTTTTTGCTTGTGTGTGTATAATAAATCTGTTCTTCCTCCGTACTCTGTCTTCTTCTCTTTTCCTTCTCTTTCGGTCGCTTTAGAGGTTTCCCGATTGAATATCTGCGGTGCGATCTGGTCAACGTCGGGTGGAATCGGGTTCTAATCGGGGAGTAACTGTTCGGACGCGGTAATACCAACCGCTCGGTAAAATAACATCTTTAAACCGCGTCTGCAACAATATATATATATATATATATATATATATATATATATATATATTGTTACGGATCTCGGTTTCGGCACTCCCCTTACCGAGGGGGGTTTAATCCCCTCGTCTTTTAAGCTGGCCGTCCGAGTCCTGGAACAATCTCGCCACTTTCGGTCAGCGCTGAATAGGGTAGTAGGCCAATTATTCCTATGACCTAATTACCAGCGCCTTCCGGTAAGCGAGGAAATGAGACCCACCCGAGCCGCGGCTGTAATGGACACGCCGAGCGAAGCGAGCCACGACTCAGGCCGTTAACAAAAGACTAACCCGATTTATAAAGCAGTTGGCCAAATCGCGCCACAGGTAGTCAATTGGAAGAAGGGACTAAAGCGATCGGGGGAGAATGAAACCAAAAGGGTAAGAAATAACAGACATTTATTAATTATGTACAAAACCAAACCCAAAGAAGAAACGAAAGTAATACACAGAAGAAGAAGAAGAAGAAGAAGAAGAGGAAGAAGATTCACAGGGCAGCCTTAAACAGTCTTATATTATCAACGTCCAGGACAAACAAACAGACTTACATGAAAGGGGAATAGCAGGCAGGAATGACTGGAAGGGATGCGAAGGCCCAGGCAGACAGTAGGCGTCGAGGTCCGGCTCCAGGAGTCGACTCGCGTCGTGGCGGGAAAACACTGGCAGGCAGCGAGCGCGTATCATTGACTGTGAGCAGACGTTGCATATAGCGGTGGGACTGTGATGCTCCGTGTGTAATAAATGGCTCGCGCCAACGCTCTCTCTCTTGAACAAGAAGGGGGGAGATGCCAGTTCGTAGCGCACTCCAGCTCCTTCTCTTCTCATCGGTACCTTCTCACTTCTCTCAAGCACATCCTCACGCGTCTCTCCAAGCAGTCCCTTTCAGCCGCTTTTATCGTTCGTGTTGGAATCAAGCCGCCGGCTCTGATGACACGCCTACCGGTTGGCTCACCGCGGCGCTGGTTGGCCGGCAAGGGCTCGCTGACTCCACCTCTGCTGATGCGTCGACGTGCCACACCTTGTTCTGGTGGCCCCGCCCCCTTCTTCCTCGGCTTCAGACCGCATGGCTTATGGCGGTTTGGGGCCAACAACCGAATCAAGGCAAGGAGCAGCAAACGCTGCTGGCAAACAAAGTACTGCGGCCTATCTTATTTGATTAATGCAACGCAGATTCAACTATTGGGAACAGATCCTTAACTGAAATACATAATAATGAAATAACTACGGAGAGGTCCTATGGTTCGCTACGTGTTGTACGTGGACTAACTAGGGTGCGATCTTTAACAAGCCAATTGATGGGGATATTTACAGGGGAACATTTATAAGGGAAACATTTACTAAAATTTACTGGTGAAGGTTCTAAAAACCGTAACAATATATTGTTACAGACGCGGTTTTAGATGTTATTTTACCGAGCGGTTGGTATTACCGCGTCCGAACAGTTACTCCCCGATTAGAACCCGATTTCACCCAAACGTTGGCCGGATCGCACCGCAGCTAGTCAATAGGGAAAAGACAAAGGCGACACGGATGTGAAGAAGAAGAAGAAGAAGAAGAAGAAGACAAAAAGGTTGGAAATACCACTAAATTTATTCCTACTATTTACATGCTCAAAGTAACCAAGGAGAAGGAAAGATAATAAAATAATATACAGAAGGATCAGAGACACAGTGCAATTATTAACTTATACCAGCTTAATTAACCCAGGACAGAACAAACAGAACAAACTCACGTACACAAGAAGGATGGAAGGGAATGAATGTTGGAAGGAGGAATGGGAAGGTTCAGCTGGGGCAGATGGTTCGGGCTTGATCCCGCACGGGACGTCGGCTGGACCTCGATGGCCACCGATGCCACCGCTATCTGGTCCCCGCGGGGTAATGGGTTGAAGCTGCCTGGTGGAGTCAACGCTGCTTGTGGAGCCAAAGCTGCTTCTCTGGCTCAGCTCAGGGCGCGTCTGCCGTCTCTGGCGCAACTGCTGGTAATGGCCCTTGGCACCTTCTCTCTCTTGGCCCTGGTGTCTCCTCACCATCGACAACTCAACGCAACCAACGCAACCACTGACCACTCGACGCCACCACTTCTCACCACCGACTTCTTACCACCACAACCACTGACCCTCCTCTGACGACTCTCTCCACGACCAACTCTCTCTGGCAACCGACTCACTTGCTTCCTGCGTGCGCGCCTTTATAACGCCTCTGGCGATTAAGCCGCCGGCCTTTTGGACACGCCCATCGGGGTGCTCACCTCGGCCCTGGTTGGTCGCGCGACCCTCGGGCTCCGCCCTTGATGACGACGGGCGGGCACGCCCCTCTTCCCCTCTATGACGAGGTGGAGACACGCCTTTCTTCCCCGACTCGAGCACATGGTCAATGGTGGTTTTGGAGGGGATGTAATATGGGCAATCGAGGCTCGGCAATGACGAGAGGGGATGTAATATGGGCAATCGAGGCTCGGCAATGACGAAAGGGGATGTGAAGGAAATGGGGATTTTGGGGATGGGAATGAAAGGGGATCTATTCTCTTTCACTGGTGCAATGGAGTACTTCAATTAATGGGAGACACAGCCTTACCCTAAAACACAGAATAAGAGATAACTATCAACAGGGGTATTCTATTACTTGGCTGATGTGTATGCTTGTGGACTAATTATGGGATTCCCTTTCACCTTTACACAGCTCCGGAGGTAGGGGGGCGCAGAATAAACAATAATAATAATAATACAGCACACAATCAAAAAAATACAGTCCTCATCTCCACAACAATATATATATATATAATTATATATATATAATTATATATATATAATTATATATATATATATATATATATATATATATATATATATATATATATATATATATATATATACTAGCTTGGCTCGGCTCGCTGCGCTCGCCTCACATGCGTTGTTACTGAGGAACGGCCTTATTTTAGCTGAGGATAATGACTAATACCTGAGTTGCTGTGTTGTCATGATTTACACCAATCATAATACAAACAATTATTTTGCACAAATGTATTTGTTGTGTTTGTGATATTACATTTTTATCGGCAATTTAGGTTGAAGATTTAGGTTGAATGTTTTTTTTTCAAGAAAGGACCCCTCAGCACATACATCGGGGAGGGGTTGGTGCAGACTGGAAGTTTGGGACGATTACACCTCACCACCACATAATTCAAAACACCTCACCACCAAGTAATTAAAAATACCTCACCACCAAGTAATTTAAAACACCTCACAGCCATAAAACACGTAATAAAAACACCTCACCTCCACGAAATTAAAAACACCTCACAGCCATAAAACACATAATAAAAACACCTCACAGCCATAAAACACGTAATAAAAACACCTCACCACCACGAAATTAAAAACACCTCACCACCACGAAATTAAAAACACCTCACAGCCATAAAACACGTAATAAAAACACCTCACAGCCACGAAATTAACACCTCACCACCACATAATTCAAAACACCTCATCACCAACTAATTCAAAATACCTCACCACCACATAATTAAAAACACCTCATCACCAACTAATTAAAAACACGTCACCACCACATAATTAAAAACACCTCACCACCACATAATTATATATACCTCACCACCACGTAATTCAAAACACCTCACCAACACGTAATTCAAAACACCTCACCACCATGTGATGTAAAAACACCTCACCACCACATAATTCAAAATACCTCACCACCACGTGATTCAAAACCACCACCACGTGAAATGCCATTGTGCACTGCTTACGGTTATAAAAACCGCAGCGGTCGATTTGAATGAAGAAGAGGAATCACATTACATCGGTAAATGACATTCGTTTTGGGGAAACGTGGGGGAGCAAAGATGGCGGACAAATGGCTTCAAAAAATGAGCTTCCCTTCCTGTCCAGTTAGTATAGAGATCAGTGATTCTGTCCTCTCCCTATTCCTGGACCCAATTATTCCCAGGCAAGTGGAACTAATACTCTTCCCTTATTACTATTCGTTATCACATACGGTACCTTTCTGATTTCTTCACATATAACATATCCATATTTACTAATACTACTCTTCGCTCGCACCAAGACAGGCGCTCGAAGCCCTATAAAAGTTAAATTGCAAACTCTTAGAAGTCACTTTAATGTAATTATTGTACCATAATTTTATTGAAATTAATCTAACAGACTATATATATGTTTGTGTTATAAGGGAGCTTGTATTTTCTTTTATATTGATTGAGTAGTATTTGCCAATGTTGTATCCAGCCATGTAGGCTTTCCACCTTTTTCACCTCACGTGGGTTCCATTATGATTTGTTAAAAAATTGCTTTGCAAAGATTTCATTTGAACGAAGGAATTAATATTCGAGGCGAATATCACATCTTAGTTACACTGAAAAGAGATAAAAATAAATAACACAGCGAAAACTACGTCGAGGTTCCTGAAGATTTAAAACATGCTCACACTCGGTAGAGGGAAGCTAGATCGCGCCTTTTCCACTCTACCCGAGAGATGGGGTCCATGGGGATCATCTGGTCAGGGTATACCGGATACACTTTGCTGACCGAGCCAACAGCACCCTGGACTCTAGAAATTACCTTTAAATTTTATAAAAGAAACGTTTTATGAACATAATTAATAAAAAATTTTTTGCTTTAGCTAAAGTGTTTATGTGCGTGGCGTATATAGAGCCCAGCGGCTCTGAGAACGCCATTAAAATCAATAAAATAAGAAGAAGAAACCTGCGTCGCGGGACTCGCGGCGCTACCGAGTACCGATTGCGTTCGCGGTTCGCTCGGCGACGACCTGTGTGACGATGGCAGGCGCGCCAGTCGAGCAAGTCTTGCACATCAGTTTGGCCGCTCTTCAGCAACTCGATCCGTACATCAGAAGGATAATGGACGTGGCCAGCCAGGTGGCTTTGTACAACTTCAATACGAACTCGAACCAGTGGGTGAGTTTGTCTGCGTTACATACACACCTTTCAAAACGAGCCTGAGGCCCGCCAACACCATGAGCATGAAGCAAATCCATTTGACGTTTGCTTCAATAACCGGACTGATGGTTCCTTCGGCGACGCTTTTCTGTGACGACTTCAGTTCATCAGGGGTTCGGGGTTAAAAGCCCGATACGTGCGTTTTGTGGAGCGTCCCGAGTGCATCCTCAGCGCTCTGTCCCACCCGTGGACATGATCATTGCGGAGAGGGATGCTCCCTTTACCGGGATGGATCCCCCCTCCCCGCATGCTCTTGGAGTCGATCGTTCATTTTTTTTTTTTTTTTTTTGTATACTGAATCGAGGCTCGTGAAAGAGCTGACATTTACTTCACAAACAAATCAACCAGACAAACAAAATATATAAAAAGAGGGAGCGGAAGACAAGAGAAAGGGAAGCACACAAACACTTGAGGGCACACAACATTTAAGAGCAGGGAGATGTGTGGGAGGGAGAGGGCTTGGGGGGAGGGGGGTGGCAGAAGTATCAAACACAAGGACACCAATTTGTGCGTTGATGTAAATGAATGCCATTCCAGCTTGTTCTACCCTCCCCTCCTCTCGTCTCATCCTTGTATTTACTCTTGTCTGCACTCAGGAAAAAACCGAAGTTGAAGGAACGCTTTTTGTTTACGCAAGGTGAGCTGAACTACCTGGAGTACTTATTTATTTAACGTTACGTCATGGTCTGATGAAAGTTATTATTATTTTTCGTCCTGAGACTGTTGAAGCAGAACTTGTTGGTTACTTTTTTATCATCACTTGTGGGTTGTGGCTCATTTACAATCTTGCTGCTCATTGTGCTCTACATATTTACCTCCACCACCGAAGGTGGATGGAGGTTGTGTTTTCACCCTTGTCTCTGTCTGTCTGTTTTATTTGTGAACAGGATATCTCAAAATTGTGGAGTGATTTGGACGAAACTTGGTGGACAGGTTGTGTGTCTGACAAGGACGAATTGTTTCGATTTTGGTGAAGATCTGGATCTGATTGAGAGAATTTTTCAAGTAACTCCTCAACATTGAGTGATAGTGCCAAACATGACACATGGGATGATGTTTCAAAAAGTTGTGGACGAGTCCTGACAAAACTAGATGGATGAGTTGGTTGGGCGATAAGAACAAGTGGATTCGATTTTGGTTCAGGAGCGGATCCAGATCCGGCCTTTCGGTGGGATGCAAAATGTAAACTGTTAAGCCTGGCAGAGGTATGTGCCGTTCTAGTTACCTCCACCACCAAAGGTGGATGGAGGTTGTTTTCACCAGTATCTGTTTGTTAACAGGATATCTGAAAAAGTTGTGGATGGATTCGGACGAAATTTATTCGACATGTTGGGTATGTGACAAAAACAAAAGGACAAAATCATTTGTTTTTGGTGAAGCTCTGGATCCGGATCCAGCTACTAGAATTTTTAAAAGTGGTTCTTCACCATTGAGACAACAACAACAACAACATGCATTTTAAGGCCATTTTCCCTGCTAGAGCAGGGGTTAGCCTTGCGGTCCCCATGACGATCTTGGTCTTGATCATGACGACGATCATGACGACGCAAGTTCTCCATCTTGCCCTATTTTCTGCATCTCTCCTTGTTAACCCCCTTGCCCGCATTTCTTCTTCCACCATCTTTAGCCAAGTCTTTCTCGGTCTTCCCCGTCCTCTACTTCCTTATACATTAATTTCCATCACTCTTCTCAACCAGTCACTTTCATCCTTCCTGAACACATGACCAAACCATCTCAACCTGTTCCTCTTCACAGCATCAATCACAGGCTCTATTCCCATCATCTTTCGCAATTCATCATTTGTCTTCCTCTCTCTCAACGATACACCGCACATCCATTGAACCATTCGCATTTCTACCCTTTGCAGCCTTCGTTGCTGCTCTACGTTCATTACTAATGTCTCACTCCCATAAATCATAACACTTCTCACACATGCAGCATACACCTTTCCTTTCAGCTTCAACGGCACTCTCCTCCTCATCAGCACGCCACTCAGTTCCCGAAACCTCTTCCATGCACATCTCACTCGAGCAACCATTGCCGAGTCTGATCCACCTTCTCCATTCAGCATGTCTCCGAGGTAGCAAAATGTTTTCACACCTTCCAGCTTCACGCCGTCTCCAAGATCCAACTCAACATTTCCTCCATCTGCAGCTCCCTCTGTGCACACCTTACATTTGAATGTAGCTGCCACACTGGTTAATGACCCTCTCAGACCACTACGTTTTTGATGAACCCACTCAGCGCACATTGTACATTGAATGGAGTTCACTCCGACACCCTTCCTGCACACAGCACACGGCCACTTGCCAGTTCTTTCCACCTCACCACATGCTTTACCACTTGTCATCATCTTCGTCTTTCCAATATTCACCTTCAGACCTTTTGTCTCCATACATTCCTTCCACTTGTTCATCTTTTCCTTCAGTCCATCCATACTTTCCGCAATCAACACCAGATCATCTGCATACAACAACTCCCACGGTAAACCCTCCTTTACGTTCTGAGCCAGCACCTCCATCACAGCTACAAATAGTAGTGGACTTGGTACTGACCCCTGATGCACTCCCACCTTCACCTCAAACTCACCACTGTTCCCGTCCTTCGTCCTTACAGCTGTGTGCGCTCTTTTGTACATTGCCATCACCACTCTGATCAACCATTCCTCCACTCCTAACTTCCTCAATGCCCATGTCAATACTTTGCGTGGAACTCTATCGAATGCTTTCTCCAGATCAACAAACCCAAGAAACAACTTCTTCCTCTTCTCCATGTACTTCTCCTGCAACTGCCTCACAATGAAAAGCACGTCTTCTGTCATTCTTCACCATTGAGAGATGGGGCCAAAAACTATATGTAGCAGGATATCTCAAAATTGGGGACGGATTTGGATGAAACTTGGTCGACAGATTGGGTGTGTGACATGGAGGAATTGATTCGATTTTGGTGATGATCCGATTCCGAGAATTTTAATGTGATTCTTCACCATTGAAAGCTGCAGCCAAAAACGATAAATAGCATGATATTTCAAAAAGTTGTGGATGAGTTCTGACCAAACTACGTGGATGAGTTGGTTACCTGACAAGAACAAGCCTATTTGATTTTGGTTCAGGTTCGGATCCATATCTGGCCTATCAGTGGGATACAAAACGTAAACTCTTCAGGCTGGCGGAGGTATGCTCTCTACCGAGTGCCGTTCTAGTTGCTTCCACCACTGAAGGTGGATGGAGGTTGTTTTCACACCTGTCTCTTTTTTTTCTTCTTTTTTTCTTTTTTTGTATACATAATCGAGGCTCGTGAAAGAGCTGACATTTACTTCACAAACAAATCAACCAGACAAACAAAATATATAAAAAGAGGGAGTGGAAGACGAGAGAAGGCGAAGCACACAAACACTAGAGAGCACACAACATTTAAGAGCAGGGAGATGTGGGGCGGGGGGGGGGGGGGGGTGGGAGAAGTATAAAACACAAGGACACCAAGGACTTCCAGGACAGTAGTTGGTATTTCAAAAAAGTGTAATTGGGGTGAAATGAGTGGGGATAGAAAAGATCAAGGTTTTGGATGGGGGAAGATAAGAGATGGTGGTGAACAGCTGTTTGAAAGACCTCGAGGGTGGAGTGGGATTGAAGAGAGTGAGGGAGTTTGTTCCAGAGGCGGGAGAAAAGAGGAATGAAGGAGTGAAGGTGAGCAGAGAGTCTTGATTTTGGCAGTTTAACCATAAGAGGGTTGCAGGCAGATCTTGTGCAACCTGTAGGAATATTTGCGGGACAGAGCCCAGAGAGAGCTGGGGGGGCAAGGCCAGAGAGGAGACGGAAAGACCACCAACCTGCCTGCGGTGAGTGAGTGAGAGGCCCTTGGAGTTAGCTTCATCGTGGGAGATTCTAATGATTCTGAATGCTTTGGTTTCAACAGCGTGAAGACGAGCTAGGTGTGAGGCAGGAGCACCAGCCCAGAGGGGAGAGCAGTATTCCATTGAGCTGCAGATGAAAGCCTTGTATAGAATTCTGTTTGTTAACAGGATATCTAAAAAAGTTGTGTATAGATTCGGAAGAAATTTGGTGGAGAGGTTGTATATGTGAAAAGGACGAAATGATTAGATTTTGGTGACGATTTGGATCTAAGAATTTTAAAGTGATTTTTCACCATTGAGAAGATAGGACAAAAAAAACGATATATAATATAGCACAATATCTCAAGATGTTGTAGACGATTGGGACCAAGCTTGGTGGACATGTTAGGGGTGTGAGAAGGACAAATTGATCAGATTTTGGCGAAGATCCGATTGCAGATCTTGCTTGATACGAGAATTTTTTTTGAACATCCAATTAATTTTTCACCATTGAGTGTTAGGGCCAAAACCGATTTTCTAGCACGATATTTCAAAAAAAGTAATTATTTGTTTCTCTTCCCTTCCCACCTCCCCCGTCTGGAATATTGAACACGGACTTCTATTAAATGGTAGGATTGATGTACGAATGATGAACATTGCCCTCAAATGGTGCATCTCAAATTTAAGGCGAATAGTGGAGGATCTGAAGAATGTAAGGGGGATGTAGTGGTCTCTGTGAAGATCCTGTTGGAATCACCACACCAGGTTGGATGATTATACCATACTCCTTGCATAGACCTGGTGCTGCAGAAAGGACAATCTGGGAAAATCTCCCATCTACTTAACAATTCTCTTGAGGACGTTCAGTCATTCAAACTCCTGGGTCTCACCATCACCCACACTGTTTCTTGGGCAAACCACATTTCAACGTTGGCCTCAAAAGCTTGCGCATCTTTGGTCGTGCAAGGTTTTTCCTTTGCAAATCTGAACTTATGACGACCTCCAATACCTTCATTCATAGCTTGATGGAGTACAGTATTTTTCAGTGTTCAAGTCGATGTAGAGTAAAAGCTTTTCTTTCTTTGATTTATTGATAAGTCGATTTTAGTATAAGGCCAAGCTATATCGATTACTGTTGTTGGCAAAACTGTCAGTCAGAATAACAGAGGTGTTGTTAATTCCTCCCTGACACTATCACAACGCATCACTTTCCTGATGGTGCGACCAGCGGTACCAAAAGCTGCCTTGTATATATATATATATATATATATATATATATTGTTGCGGATATGAGGACTGTATATTTTTTTGATTGTGTGAATTATTATTATTGTTTATTCTGCGCCCCCTGCCTCCGGAGCTGTGTAAAGGTCAAAGGGCATCCCATAATTAGTCCACAAGCATACACGTCAGCCAATAATAGAATACCCCTGTTCGATAGTTATATCTTATTCTGTGTTTTAGGGTAAGGCTGTGTCTCCCATTAATAGAAGTACTCCATTGCACCAAGTGAAAGAGATAGATTCCCTTCATTCCCATTCCCAAAACCTCCATTCCCCCTTTTCGTCGTTTGGCAATTACCTCCCCTCCAATAACCGCCATTGACCACGAGGCAGGGTCGGAGAAGAAAGGCGTGTCTCCACCTCGTCATAGAGGGGAGGCGTGAGCCAGCCCCACTCGACCAACCATGAGCCAGGGGTTTGGCTAGAGAGGGCGGAGGAAGAGCGATCGGGGAGGTTCGCAAAGGTTGAGGGGCGGGGCCTATATAACCCACAGCGCGACGCTCCCCAAGCAGTCGAGCTTTGAAGAAGAAAGAGAGGCGCTGAGAGGAGGGAATGAGCAGGCGTGACCGCAGCTAAAATCCGCAGCGCGACGCTCCCAAAAGAGAAGCTGAGACAAGCTTTGAGAGATGAGCTTTTACCGGCAGACAAAAGGGAGCCCATGCCGTTGAGAAGAGGGAGGGTCCAAGAAGCAGAGCTGAGTTGTGTGGTTTTGGTCGTCGGTGGTTGCGTTGTGGTGGTCAGTGGTTGCGTTGGTTGCGTTGAATTGTCGGGGGTGAGGAGTGATTGGACCAAGAGAACATAGAGAACATCCAAGGAGAGGACATCCCAGAAAGCACAAAGCCTGTTGTAATCCTGGAAAAGCAGCGGCGGCCACAGCAGCAACAACACCCAACAGCCGCTTGGGGCCTGGACGTCGGTTTTGAGCAGGGCCGCGAAGGAACGGCGGCTGCTAAACGCGCCGATCGTGCTGCACAATACAGCTCCAAGCCATCCTCTCCTTCCAGCCAATTCCTGTCATCATTCCCCGTGTGAGTCTGTCTTTTGTTTGTTCTGTCCCTGGGTTAATTAAGACTGTAGGTAAGCTAGCGTTGCACTGTGTATCTAATCTCGTCTGTAAATAAACGTGCCTGCTTTCTTTTTGCTTGTGTGTATAATAAATCCAATTACTCTTCTGTCCGTCTTCTCGTCTTATTCCTTTTCCTCTTTGCATTCGGTCGTTTTAGTGTTTTCCAGATTGGGCAGCTGTGGTGCGATACGGCCAAAGTTTGGGGTGAATCGGGTGAGTTGGGGAAGAAGCGGGGGAACTGTTAGTGTTAGGTCGCGGTAATACACCACCGCTCGGTCAATATAACATCTTAACCGCCACAGTAACAATTGGTGTCAGGAGTGGGATACGGACCCGAAGCGCGCTTAACGCGCTCAAAATTACAAGCTGCTGGAAATTTGTGTTGTTTTACAAAAACCCGAATTTTGAAATCGCGCCATGGCTGGTCAAGGCGATCGGATGCCGGTGGGTGAGCTAGAGATAGACGGGGTGGAATCGACCCAGGACCTCGGGGAAATGTATGTGGAGGAAGGAGAGGAGGAGAACATTGGCGATGTGGTTGAGGGTGTATCAGACGCACAAAATGGCGTCCTCGCGCACGGGGCTTCAGGCGCGCAAAATGGCGTCCTCGCGCACGTGGGTGTAGCGGCACCAAATTTTGCCGCGCCCGTGACCGTAGCAGCGGCCGCAGCACCAATGAACTGGGGCCTATTCATGCAGCAGATGCAGGCCTTCATGGTCAAGGCGGATGAGGAGAGGGAAGAGAACAGGGGGATGAGAAACCAAATTTTAGGAATGGGGAACCGGATGGATGCTCAGAGTGAGCAATTGGGGGTAATGAGGGACGAAGCGAGGGGTACCGGTGAGGGGTTAGACAACGGGATAAAAGAGGTGAAAAATGGGTTAATGGGGTTAGAAAATAGGATGGAGGACAAATTGCGGGAAATAGGGGAACAATCTGCCAGGGAAATCAAACGAATGGGGAACCAGATAGAGGAGGTGCAAATCGGGTTAGAAAGTAAACTGGATGCTCAGAGGGATGAATTGGGACAGATGAGGGTGGCATCTACAAAAGAGATGGAGGAGATGGAGGGGATACGACGAGGTGTAAGTGAGGAGGTTTCGGGGCTACGCGAGGAGGTAAAGCGAGGTGAGAAGCGTATGGAGAAAGAGGTGAGAAATGGGGCGGCAAAGTTACAAAGGGGAATAGAAGATCTGACGGAGGAGGTGGAACAGCTGACAGAGGGACAAACGGAGTTAGTGGAGCAGGTTCAAAGGAACACTGCGGTACTAGGAGGGTTAAAGGCGACACAAAAAGAAATAAAAAATGACTTAATAGCGACACAGAAGCAATGTCAGATGGTACGTGAGGGACTGACAATGAGGGTGGACGAGGTGACAGAGATAATGGAGACAAAGGACCGGCAGGTGAGGATGCACATAGAGACGGTCACGGTAGCCTTAGAGGACGAACTTGAGGAGACGCACAGGGAAATAAAAGAGGTGAAGCAAAAATTAGAGGAAGTGGAAGAAGAGGTGAGTGAAATTAAGAAGGGACGGACAGAAACTAAGAGGGAGATAAAGGAGGAAGTAATGGAATTGGTACAAGGTCTGTGCTCGAATCGTGATGTGCTGCTCAGTAACCAAATAAAGAGTTTGCAGGTGGCAAAGGAGGTGCGGAGACGAGGTGCCAAGGTGAGTGGCGAAATATTCGGCAATGTATATTGTTACAGACGCGGTGGTGGATGTTAGTTTACCGAGCGGTTTGGTATGACCACGTCTGCACAGTTTACCCGATTATGCTCGAACGTTGACTAGTCGCGCTACGCTAGGTCAATAAAGGAAAAGGACACCACGGCTGGGATTCAAATGACACGACACCAGGGATACGGTTCTCAAGACCTCCGGAGGAGATTATATTAAGGCGGAAGGTTAGATTACAACTACAAGAGGGACATCATAGAAAGACAGGCACTTAGACACACTCTTATATTAACCCCAACAGACGACAGATAAACGGGACAAGGCTGACTCACACGGGGATTGATGGCAAGGAAAGCGGGTATTCGATGGCCAGCACAAGGTGCACCTTGTGCTCAGGGACAGGATAGCGCGGCCCAAAAGATGCAGGAGGTCTCTCAGCGCTCAGAGGTGGCTCTCTTGTCTTCTCAAGCTCGGGGCGCATCTCCCGTCACGTCCGGTACGTGGCCGCGTATATCCGGCGGGGAGTGACACGCCCTCGGCTCGTTAGCTCCGCCCCAGCTGGAATCGGCACGTTGCTTCTCATTGGGGGGGGGGGGGGGGGGGTTACCGGCTCCGCCCTTGACGAGGGGCTGACAAGGAGCCCCTTCGTGGTAACCCCGCCGGAGCGCATCGTCAATGGCGGCTAACCGAGCCGGTGTGAGGACGCACACTCCCCCGCGCAGCGCCGTTGTTGTAGTTGTTGTTTGTAGTTGTTGTTGTTGTTGTTGTTTGGGGAAGAAGATTGGAAGAGGTATGGGAAGGTCCTAAACTCACTACTGGTGCCATATAATCACATTCTGGTGCAACGAAGAGTCAGAATTAATGGAAACGAGTCCTTAACTGACATAGACTGACATCCGTGGTCACATTTTGGACCTTGTCTGCTCCACTGGATTAAATTTGCACCATCTCTATGGCTCCGACCTCACCCTCTCTGACCACTTAGCCATCACTCTGACCATCAACATCCCCGCCCCAACACCAAGGCATTATCGCACAATCAACTTCCGTAAGCTAAACGCTCTTTCACCTACCTCATTCTCATCCACCCTCTCTGAAAAAATGTCCACTTCTCCCTTCATTGACCTCCACACCCCTTCCGACCTCACTGACTACTACAACCACACTCTCTCCTCCTGCCTTGACCAGCTTGCGCCTGCAAAAACCAAAACAGTTTCTTTCACCCATTCTGCTCCCTGGTTTACCCCTGAACTCCACCTGATGAAAACTCGTGCTCGCCAACTTGAAAGACTCCGCAATAAAACGGGTCTCACAGTTCACTCCCAAGCCTACAAGGACCACATACAACACTACAAAGATGCCCTCTCCCGCGCCCGCTCTGCCTACTACTCTCAAATTATCCACTCTGGCTCCGGAAACCCAAAAGCACTCTTCTCGACAATAAACAAACTCCTCCGCCCCCTGAACACCACCACCCAGTCATTCACAGTAGACAACTGCATCTCCTTCCTCTCTTTCTTCCAACGCAAAATTGACAACATCTACAACAGCTTGACCACCGCCGCACCCGCTCCCCCTCCAACCACCTGCCCCCCCTTGTCCTGCCATCCCCTGTCTCGGTTCTCCCCAATCTCTCCTACTGACCTCTCTGAACTCCTCATAGGAATGAAAACTGCCACCTGCACTCTTGACCCCATCCCCTCCAGCTTTGTCAAAGCCTCCCTCCCTGCTCTCTCTCCACTTATCATTGCAACAATAAACTCCTCCCTGTCTACAGGCATCGTCCCACCTTCCCTCAAAATTGCTGCTGTTACCCCCATTCTAAAAAAACCTGGTCTAAACCCTGACACCCTAAACAACTTCAGACCCATCTCCAACCTACCCTTTCTGTCAAAAGTTTTGGAACGCGCTGTAGCCACTCAACTCAAACATCATCTCTCTGCCAATAACTTGTATGAAACATTCCAATCCGGATTCCGCTCCAACCACAGTACTGAAACTGCTCTCCTCAAAATCACCAACGACCTTCTCCTCTCCTCTGACGCTGGCAACCTCAACATTCTCGTCCTCCTCGACCTCAGCGCTGCCTTTGACACCATCGATCACACTATCCTCCTCACCCGACTTGAATCCACCTTTAACGTCACCGGCACTGCCCTCTCTTGGATTAAATCATACCTCTCTGACAGATGCCAGTTCATCTCCATCAATAACTGCAAATCCCCCACTGCTCCCCTCCCCCAAGGTGTCCCCCAAGGTTCAGTTCTTGGCCCCCTCCTCTTCATCCTTTACCTGTCCCCGCTCGGTCACTTAATCCGCCGTCATGGTCTCCAATTCCACTGCTTCGCCGATGATATCCAGCTTTTCATCTCCACCAAGTCCGTCTCCACCGACACCCACTCTATCCTGACAAACTGCATCACTGAAATAAAATCCTGGCTTCAAATCAACTTCCTCAAGCTTAACTGTGATAAATCTGAAATAATCATCATTGGCCCAAAAACGCTCACAAAATCCACCCATAACTTTGCCCTCAACATCGACGGTATCCCAGTATCCACCTCCCCTCACATCCGGAATCTTGGCGTCATCTTTGACCAAACCCTTTCCTTCGACAAATACACTAAACAGATCACAAAGTCAGCCTTCTTTCACCTGAAAAACATTGCCCGTCTCCGCTCATCCCTCTCCTCCACGGCTGCAGAAACCCTCATCCACGCCTTCATCACCTCCCGTCTGGACTACTGCAATAGCCTCCTCTATGGTTCACCCTCAAAAATCACCAATAAACTCCAATACATTCAGAACTCCGCTGCCCGTCTACTCACTCATTCCCGGACCCGTGACCACATCACCCCCGTCCTTTACAAGCTTCACTGGCTCCCCATCCCCCAGAGAATCCAGTACAAAATCCTCCTCTTGACATACAAAGCCCTCCATAACCTGGCCCCATCCTACCTGGCTGACCTCCTCTCCAGACACACTCCCACCCGCAACCTCCGCTCTGCTGGTACCAACCTCCTGACCCCCTCCATCCGGACCAAATTCAGATCCTGGGGGGACAGGGCCTTCTCCATCGCTGCTCCCACCCTCTGGAACTCACTACCTCACACCATCAGAGACTCCTCCTCACTCACCACATTCAAAACATCACTAAAGACCCACCTGTTCAACGCTGCATTCAACATTCAACCCACAGCATTTAACCCCTGACTATCTCTTCTCCTTCTCCCTCCTTTTGCTTTAAATATTTCCCTATTGATTCTTGTCTTGTCTTTTTGATTCTTGTCTTATATATATGCCGTATATCGCTGCTGTTTGTTTTCTTGATTCTTGTCTTTTTGCAATTGTTGTTTTCATGTATTGTTATGCATTATGTTTTCCACTCTGTCAAAGCGCCTTTGGGCTTCTGGAAAAGCGCTATACAAAATAAATGAATTATTATTATTATTATAGACTAAGAATAACTAGCAAGATGTCCGAAAGTTGTCTACATGAGATGCGGTGGACCTGGGCACGACATTTAATGGGGGAAAAAGGGGAAGGTCGGTTCTACAGAGTGTTGTTTACAGACAATGGGACTAGGGAATGGGGGATTGGGGATAGTTGGGGAGTATTGGGGAAATAGGGGAATATTTACAAGCGGATATGGAGGCCAAATTCCATATTCGCAACATTGCACCCTTCTCTACCCTCGGGGCGTCCCGACCCGATAAATTTTTACCTATTTTAGTGTGGCACTCAGATGTAGTTCCCTCTACTATTAACTCTACCCTGAGTGCGACAGTTTTACAGATATTCACAAATGAGTAAATATGTCCCCCTGCGACGTTGCACCCTTCTCCTCACAGAAACACACCCACAGGATAACCGAATCCGGAAAGAATTCGCAAACTAAACATACAGCCGGTAGGGAGCATTATTTACAAGACTACGCTGCTATTTACACTACGATCCAGGACCTGTCTTTGGAGGGACACATGCAGATGTTATGCATAGAGAGAGCACGCATGCCAGCATCGATACACCAACCCACGAGTGCTCTGTGGCCTACGGCCTTTAATAACGTGCAGAGCACCCTTTTCCAGCACGAAAAGCACCACCCCCTCATGTACAGTCAGCACCATCCGGTGCACCAATAAAGTGTCTATAAATCATTGTGTGGTGTCGCAGCCGGCCGATGTTCTGCCGCTGGTCTTGCCTTCGTGTGGTGCACTTGGCCTTCTTACTTCCTTAGAAAAATAAAGAAAGGCGCCAACCGCGTCCATTTCTTTATTGTGGCCGTCAGGGGGCCAACTGTTAGTGGTTCACCTTGTATGGCATAGGTGCCACGTTGACCCATAGGTCCATCCATGGGTGGTGCTTGGCCGCAAAAGAACTGCGGTCCATTGTGGGTGGCCACAAACATTGCGGTCCATATGGTGTATCGATCCAAGCAGCAAGCAGCGAAAGTGCAGGCCCACAACTGCGGAGCCAGCACCTCTCTCTCCTCTCTCTCTACCCCAAAGCCAGATCCTCGGAGGTGGGAGACAAAAGAAGCAGACAAGTGAGTAAGTGAGTAAGGTGGTAAGGGCGCAAAAGTGCACGCAATGCAAGGTAATGCACACTGGGGGCACATGGGAACCAGGTGAGACAGGTACGTTCCTACCGTACGCCCCCCCCCCCCCACCAGGTAACCTACATGGCCCCTCCCTTACCCCTTACTGCATCCACAAAACACAACACTACCCATAAACATCTACTTTACCAATCAACAAACGTCCCTACTGTCTTCCCCGTTCCTCCCATAAACCAAATTCGTCTTCTCTCCCTCCTAACCAATCAAATTTGCCATTTTCAACTCTCATCAAAATTTGCCATCTCCAACTCAACATCATAATTTGCTATCACCAATTCATCATCAGTCCCTCCTAGGGAGGGAGAAATGGAATCACCCCAATGTCTCATCCACGTCGTGATGCGTCTCACAAATCCGACAGCAATTCTCCTTCCTGCAACACAAACAAAGAAAACACAGGTGTGGAGTCATCATCATCACCACTGGTAAGTGGCTGCGTATGGTGCGACAGGTTCATCAATCCTAACTATCTCCTAAATGACTTTAACAACTTTACACTACCCGGGGTCCTTCTCCGGCCAAACCATTGGCCCTCTTACACTATGGGTTCTAAAAACCAATTCCCATTGGCCAAACTGTGGTGCTTTTCAATTTGGGGTCTCAC
This sequence comes from Myxine glutinosa, assembly GCF_964187855.1. Lineage (NCBI taxonomy): Eukaryota > Metazoa > Chordata > Myxini > Myxiniformes > Myxinidae > Myxine > Myxine glutinosa. The sequence continues at coordinate 86,795,466 of NC_136272.1, read as the reverse complement.
TCCCCCGATTCATCTCTCGGTGCCCTCGCACAATTTCAGGGCTGCGACGTGTACCTCTCCCAGCGGGTCTACCCACCTGCACACCTCCACCACTGCAGTTGCCTCCGAGCTTACCTGCTCCTTACCCTAACCTAACTACCTGGGGAAGGCCCTCTGGCGCTCTCCCCACTCGGTGCCCTCCCTGGCACTGGGCTATCCGATCCACACCCGGGATCCTCAGGCACCCACTCACAACTACCGGCTCCCAGAGCCCACCTGCGGCCTCCCCTGGCCGACATCCTCACAGTGGTGGAGTGCCCAACCAACTACACACACTAACAGGCTACACGCCCAGCCATTTCCACAACACTAATGCACCCATTCACAACACCATTCTGCAACCGCACCACAGATGCCAATATCCTACCACAATTTACCTGTACCCTCTACCTAACACTTACACTACCCGCCCCGGGTACTCGTGAAAGGGGTCCACTCTTCCCCATCCACACCTTCGCACCATGCACACCACTCCGTAACACTTACTCCAACTCTCTCCACACACCTGTACTTGCACACCTGTGCTCTCACACCTGGTGCCACCTGCACCCTTCTCTCCCCAAGCGCATTCGCGCTGATCCACAACACTCATTACTCACACACTGTTCCACACACCTGTCCAGTTGCACACCTGTGCAATCACACCTGTTCCATCCTCACACACACGGCATCATCTCAGCTAACTACTCCCTTCTGAAACTTGCGCTTCCCAGTCGTCCCTTTAAACTATTGCGCTCCCACGTCATTATCATCCACACTTATCTACCTGCGTCCCCACTACAGGTATCAGTCACTAACTAAACTTAACGTCACCTAATGTCATCTTCTAGGGCCCTATCCATATAACCTAACCCACCCGGGCTAGTTTTCACTGCCATATACCCCATAAGCTATTGCGCATTTGCCCCCATGGGAAGGGGGGCAGGGATGCCACCCTTACCCACTGGGCCCATCGCTCACTACCAATTTTGCACATCCAATTTCAACAAATCAAAAATTTGCCAATCCTACCCATCATCTGCCAATCACTACTGCCAATCCTTTGCCAATCATCAAATTTTGTTTTTCTCTAATTTTGGGTCCAAAACACTAACCTCATCACCCAGTCTACTCACTAATGCCTCTCGGTGCGCCAATTCCCTTCTAAAGCCCGGCTTCGTAAAGCCAAGCCATGAATGCGGGTTGTTCTGTGCCAGCGGCTGGATACGTCCCGCATTCGGTGCAGGGAAGGAGGTTTACCCGGGCCGAGATCCCACGCACCATCTCGGCGTGGAGCTATCCAATGTCCCGATCTCGACCTGCCGGACTGCCTCAACCAAAAGTGGTCGCCATAACGACCCTTTCTATCGGGCTGCCCGCTCCGCCTCGTGGAGCACGGACGCGGCCGTTCAAAGCGAGGCCCGGCACGCACCGAGGGCCCGCTTCGGCTAAAAGTCGACCTAACCTCTAACCCGTGTAACGTCGATGCTTCACCTGCATGCTTACACCCCGCAGCCCGTTCCTTGCTCACACATCCAGCCGTTCCCATGCTACCTTTCCTTACACACCCAGGTACACCCATTCTACTCACAGCCCTGGTCACACACCTGACCACCGAACACTTTGGCACACATTCGTTGGTAGCACACCTCACCAACACACCTCTTCGCACCCCCTCCTCGGTCACCTCCTCTGTGACAATCACAGGTGTGCTCTCACTCGCACATCCTACCACGTGCCTCACTACCAATTCCAGCGTGCATTCCCACTCACGCTCTACCATTCCAGGTGTGCATCCTTCCATCCCAGGTGTACATCCTCGCTCACCTGTCACAACCAACTCACTCTCCTTGTCACTCTCAATACTCTCACCTCCATTCTTGACAGCGCACTCACCCTTACTCTTGACAGCGCACTCTTTCCTCGTGCACCTGTCCGTCACACACCTTTCTCGCGCACACTCTCCCGTTACACCCTCTGTAACACTCACCACAGGTGGACACTCTTCCTTACTTCTGACAGCGCACTCTTTCCTCATGCACCTGTCCGTCACACACCTTTCTCGCGCACACTCCTGCGCACACTCTCCCGTCACACCCTCTGTAACACTTACCACACCACGCTTCCATGTGCTCCCTCGCACACGCGCTACGACCGACTCACTCTCGCCAGCACCCTCACTCCTTGGCACGCACTTTTTCCTCACACACCCCAGAGTCGGACTTTCTCGCACACCTCCTCTTTCGCACACCAGACCTGTCGCACACTTCACAAATGGCCTCTCACGAACACCCGGGTCCATCTCGACCCCCAAGCTCATTAAATCCCCTGGCGCATCATACGCACGACCATATTGGTCACCACTTACACCGGGTCCTCTTCCTCTTCGCTTCTCCTCCATCACCTGCGAATCCCTCATCCGGTTAATGAGCACATCATCACGATCCAAACACAGACTTTGGACCAATTCTTTTATCTCCTCTTTTATCTCTTTCTTATCCCCTCTCCGTCGCTTCTTAATTTCGCTCACCCCTTCTTCCACTTCTTCTAATTTCTGCTTCACCTCCTTTATTCCCCGGTACGTCTCCTCAAGCTCGTCCTCCAAGGCTACCTTGACCGTTTCCATGTGCGTCCTCACCTGCCGGTCCTTCGTCTCCATTACCTCTATCACCTCGTCCAGCCTCGTTGTCAGTCCCTCACGTACCATCTGACATTCCCTCTTCGTCGCTACCAAGTCATTTTTTAGGTCATTTTGTGTCGCTTTTAACCCTCCTATTACCGCAGTGTTCTTCTTTACCTGGTCCCCCAACTCCTTTTGTCCCACTGTCAGTTGTTCTACTCCCAGCGTCAACTCCTCTATACCCCCTTGCAATTTTACAGTCCCCTTTCTCACCTCCTTCTCCATGCGCTCCTTACAGTGCCTCACCTCCTCGCGCACTCCTCCGACCTCCTCACTCACTCCTCTTCTGATCTCCTCTCCCATCACTTGCATCTCCTGCCCAGATGCCACCCTCATCTGCTCCATTTCCTCCCTGTGAGCATCCAGTTTAGTTTCTACCCCCATTCTGACCCCCTCTATCTGCTGCCCCATTTGGTTAACTTCCCTTTCCGCTTGGTCCCTCATGTCCCTCAATTTGCCTTCCATCCTGTTTTCTAACCCCTCTAACCCATTTCTCACCTCTTTTATCCCGTTGTCTAACCCCTCAAAATTATTGTCTAACTTCCCAAATTTCTTGTCTAATCCCTTAAAATTATTGTCTAACCCCTCACCGGTACTCCTCGCTTCGTCCCTCATTACCCCCATTTGGTTTCCCATTACTCCCAATTGCTCACTCTGAGCCCTCGCTTCGTCCCTCATTACCCCCATTTGGCCCTCCAATCGCTCACCCTGAGCATCCATCCGGTTCCCCATTACCCCCATTTGTCCCTCCAATCGCTCACCCATTTGTTCCATAAGGGCCCTCATTTGCAACATAAAAAGGTTCGGATCCACCAGGGGCGCTGCCACGGTCGCGGGCGTGGACGCCGTGGCCACCTCGTGCGTGACAACGCTATTTTGCGACCCTGCCGCCCTCACTGCTTCGCTCTCCTCGCGTCCCTCAATTTGGTCCTGGACCGACCCTGCCTCACTCTCCCCTACCGGACCCCAGCTGTCTTGGTCTGCCATAGCGCGACTTTCAAAATTCGGGTTTTTATTTCCGTATAACAAAATCAAATTTCGCCGTTATAATTTCGCGCGGGAAACGCGCTCCGAATCGATTCTACTACAAATTTGGGCCTAATAAATTTAGTCCCGGGTTCGAATTCCACTCCTCGACACCAATTGTTACAGACGCGGTGGTGGATGTTAGTTTACCGAGCGGTTTGGTATGACCACGTCTGCACAGTTTACCCGATTATGCTCGAACGTTGACTAGTCGCGCTACGCTAGGTCAATAAAGGAAAAGGACACCACGGCTGGGATTCAAATGACACGACACCAGGGATACGGTTCTCAAGACCTCCGGAGGAGATTATATTAAGGCGGAAGGTTAGATTACAACTACAAGAGGGACATCATAGAAAGACAGGCACTTAGACACACTCTTATATTAACCCCAACAGACGACAGATAAACGGGACAAGGCTGACTCACACGAGGATTGATGGCAAGGAAAGCGGGTATTCGATGGCCAGCACAAGGTGCACCTTGTGCTCAGGGACAGGATAGCGCGGCCCAAAAGATGCAGGAGGTCTCTCAGCGCTCGGAGGTGGCTCTCTTGTCTTCTCAAGCTCGGGGCGCATCTCCCGTCACGTCCGGTACGTGGCCGCGTATATCCGGCGGGGAGTGACACGCCCTCGGCTCGTTAGCTCCGCCCCAGCTGGAATCGGCACGTTGCTTCTCATTGGGTGCGTGCGGGGGGGGGGGGGGGGGTTACCGGCTCCGCCCTTGACGAGGGGCTGACAAGGAGCCCCTTCGTGGTAACCCCGCCGGAGCGCATCGTCAATGGCGGCTAACCGAGCCGGTGTGAGGACGCACACTCCCCCGCGCAGCGCCGTTGTTGTAGTTGTTGTTTGTAGTTGTTGTTGTTGTTGTTGTTGTTTGGGGAAGAAGATGGGAAGAGGTATGGGAAGGTCCTAAACTCACTACTGGTGCCATATAATCACATTCTGGTGCAACGAAGAGTCAGAATTAATGGAAACGAGTCCTTAACTGACATAGACTAAGAATAACTAGCAAGATGTCCGAAAGTTGTCTACATGAGATGCGGTGGACCTGGGCACGACATTTAATGGGGGAAAAAGGGGAAGGTCGGTTCTACAGAGTGTTGTTTACAGACAATGGGACTAGGGAATGGGGGATTGGGGATAGTTGGGGAGTATTGGGGAAATAGGGGAATATTTACAAGCGGATATGGAGGCCAAATTCCATATTCGCAACAATATGATGTGAGGAAAGCTTCAGTCGGCTTGGGGATTGGTTTGGATCCGGGTGTTCGTGAGAGGCCGTTGGTGAAGTGTGTGACAGGTCAGGTGTGCGAAAAAAGAGGTGTGCGAGAATGTCCGACCATGGGGTGTGTGAGGAAAAAGTGCGCGCCGACCAGTGAGTGTGCTGTCGAGAGTGAGTCGGTCGTAGCGCGTGTGCGAGGGGGTACATGGAAGCGCGGTGTGGTAAGTGTTACGGAGGAAGTAACGAAAGAGTGTGCGCGAGAGGATGCGCGAGAAAGGTGTGTAACGGACGGGTGCATGGGGAAAGCGCATGCTGTCAAGAGTAAGGGAGAATGCACGCCTGTGGTGAGTGTTACAGAGGATGTAACGGGAGAGTGTGCGCAAGAGTGTGCGCGAGAAAGGTGTGTAACGAACAGGTGCATGGGGAAAGAGTGCGCTGTCGAGAGTAAGGGTGAGTGCGCGACCGAGAGTGGAGGTGAGAGTAGTGAGAGTGACACGGAGCGTGAGTTGGTTGTGACAGGTGAGCGAGGATGTACACCTGGAATGGAAGGATGCACACCTGGAATGGTAGAGCGTGTGTGGGAATGCACACTTGAGTTGGTCATGAGGCACGTGGTTGGGTGTGCGAGTGAGAGCACACCTGTGATTGTCATAGAGGAGGTGACCGAGGAGGGGGCGCGAAGAGGTGTTTTGGTGAGGTGTGCGAGCGACGAATGCGTGCAAAGGTGTTCGGTGGTCAGGTGTGTGACCAAGTCTGTGAGCGGAATGAGTGTACCGAGGTGTGTAAGGAAAGGTACGAGGAGCATGGGAACAGCTGGAGGTATGAGCAAGAAAGGGGTAGTGTATGCGTGTAAGCATGCAGGTGAGGCATCGACGGTAACCGGGTTAGCGGTTAGAGCGACTTTTAGCCGAATCGGGCCCTCGGTGCGTGCCGGACTTCGCGTGCCGCGAGAACCAGCGGGGATCCGAGCCACGGCGGGTTCGAAAGGACCGCCGTACGCGATCCACGCTGGGCCTCGCTTGGAACGGCCGCGTCCGTGCTCCACTAGGCGGAGCGGGCAGCCCGATAGGAAGGGTCGTCATGGCGACCACTTTTTGTTGAGACGTGCCGGCAGGTCGAGATCGGGACATTGGATGGCTCCACGCCGAGGTGGTGCGTGGGATCTCGGCCCGGGTAAGCCCCCGTCCCTGCCCCGAATGCGGGACGTATCTAGCCGCTGGCACAAAACAACCCGCATTCATTGCTCGGCTGTACGAAGCCGAGCTTTAGAAGGGAATTGGCGCACCGAGAGGATCTAATAAGTAGACGAGTGATGAGGTTAGTGTTTTGGACCCAAAATTAGAAAAAGGCGAAATTTGATGATTGGTACGGTGATTGGCAGATGATTGGCAGAATTTTTGATTGGTTGGATTTAGGTGTGCGAAATTGATAGTAGGACCTCCCCGATGTGGTGGGATGGGCAATCCACCATCCCTCACACCAAAGGGGGCAAAGGAGCACTAGTTATGGGGTTGATGGCAGTGAAAACCAGCCCGGGTGGGTTAGGATATTGTGTGTCGGGATCTAGAAGAGATTGACATTAGGTAACGTTAAGGTTTAGTTAGTGACTGATACCTGTAGTGGGGACGCAGGTAGATTAGTATGGATGATAATGACGAGGGAGCGCAATAGTTTAAAGGGACGACTGAGAAGCGCAAGTTTCAGAGGGGAGTAGTTAGATGAGATGATGCTGTGTGAGAACTGGACAGGTGTGTGGAGCAGTGAGGGAGTAGTGAGTGTTGTGGATCAGCGCGAATGCGCTTGGGGGAGAGAAGGGTGCAGGTGGCACCAGGTGTGAGTGCACAGGTGTGCACCAACAGGTGAATGGAATAAATGGTTGTGTGGAAGACATGGAGTGTGGAATAAGTGGAGTATTGGAATGGATGGTCGTGGAGTGAGTATGGTGGAAACGATGGAGTGGAGTGGGTGGTGCGAAGGTGTGAATGGGGGAAGAGTGGATCCCCATCACGAATACCCGGGGCGGGTAGTGTAAGTGTTAGGTAGAGGGTATAGGTAAATTGTGGTTGGATATTGGCATCTGTGGTGCGGGTGACAGAATGGTATTTGGATGGGTGCATTAGTGTTGTGGAAATGGCTGGGCGTGTAGCCTGTTAGTGTGTGTAGTTGGTTTGGGCACTCCACCACTGTGAGGATGTCGGCCAGGTGAGGCCACAGGTGGGCTCTGGGAGCCGGTAGTAGTTGTTGTGGATGGGGCCCGAGGATCCGGAGGACGGACCCGGGTAGCCCAGTGCCAGAGGGCACCGAGTGGGGTGACAGAGCCAGGAGGGGTCTTCCCCAGTTAGTTAGGTTAGGGTGAGGAGCTAGGTAAGCTCAGGTGGCAACTACAGTGGTGGAGGTGTGCAGGTGGGTAGACCTGCTGGGAGAGCTACACGTCACAGCCCAGAAATTGTGCAAGGGCACCGGGAGATGAATCGGGGGAGTGAGACCCCAAATTGAGAAGCACCACAGTTTGGTCAATGGGAATTGGTTGTTAGAACCCATAGAGTAAGTGGCCAATGGATTGGCAGGGAAAGACCCCGGGTAGTGTAAAGTGTGTTAAGGTCATTTAGAGGATAGTTAGGATTGGAGTCTCCTCGCACCATCTGCATCCACTCACCTGAGGTGACAGGTACTCCACACCATGCCATGTTTTGATTATTTTTTACTGTGCAAATGTTTGGATTGTGAGACGCATCATGACGTGGGTGTGACATTGTGCTTTGTTGTTCCATCTCTTCCTTCTTATGAGGATTGATGACGAATTGGGTGATGGCAAATTTTGGATAGTGGGGGAGTGAAGACGAATTTGGTATAAGGGAAATAAGGGGAAGACGTGACGGTAGCGATGGATTGGTAATGTGTAGATTTTTGTACATATGGGGTAAGGGCAAGGGTAGTGTAGGTGACAGGGGGGTGACGTACGGTAGGGACGAGCTTTCTCATTTCGCTCTCCGTGCGCATTTCACCTTGCATTGCCTTATTGACGTGTACCCTTGTGACCTTACCCCTCGCTCATTTCTCTTGTCCCCCTTTTGTCTCCCACATGACCTGTGCGCCATGGGGCGCCGAGGGGAGCGTGCGTGAGTCGGCCATTGTGCGCCCGGAACTCTCAGAACCAGCTGTCTGCATCGATGCACCACATTATGGACCACATGTCTGTGGCCGAGCACCACTTATGGACCCCATGGGTTGGGGCATGGCCCCTCTGCTGGAACCAGCCATGAGGGCCCGAAATCTTGCTGGCGGACCTTGGCCACAGGGCACCGATGCCCCACAGGTGACCCACACGTAGTCGGTCCTGTGGGCCATAAATAAAATAAATAAAATGGACACGTTTGGGCAAGCTTTATTGCAAATAGGCCGCCAGTAAGAAAATGAAAGAAAGACAACAACTGGAAGACAATAATAATAACCAGCAGAGGGAGCCGAAGAGCAAGAGATCACCTGCAGGGTTAGGGGTTGTTGATTTATTTTTTTATTCTTGAACAATGGTGACTGCACCGATTGGTGCTTGGGTGTGTATTGGTGCGTTTTTTGGGTGCTTTCATGGTGCATTGATGCAGAGCAGACTGTCTCCCCCCCAGAAAGAACAATCACAGGTCCTGGGTTAGTCTTGTAAATCAAAATAGCGTCATTGTAAATAATGCTCCCCACCGTCAGTGTGTAGTTTGAAGACAATTCCGCAATTCGGTTAACTGTGGGCGTAAGTCTGTTAGGCAGGGTGCAATGGAGCAGCGGGACACATTTATTTATGTTTTAAAACTGTCGCACTCAGGGTCAGGTTAAAAGTAGAGGGAACTACACCTACGTGTCACACTAAATAAAAAGTTGTAGGCCCGGGACGTGCCTAAGAGGAGGAGGGTGCAGTGTTGCGGATATGAGGACTGTATATTTTTTTGATTGTGTGAATTATTATTATTGTTTATTCTGCGCCCCCTGCCTCCGGAGCTGTGTAAAGATCAAAGGGCATCCCATAATTAGTCCACAAGCATACACGTCAGCCAATAATAGAATACCCCTGTTCGATAGTTATATCTTATTCTGTGTTTTAGGGTAAGGCTGTGTCTCCCATTAATAGAAGTACTCCATTGCACCAAGTGAAAGAGATAGATTCCCTTCATTCCCATTCCCAAAACCTCCATTCCCCCTTTTCGTCGTTTGGCAATTACCTCCCCTCCAATAACCGCCATTGACCACGAGGCAGGGTCGGAGAAGAAAGGCGTGTCTCCACCTCGTCATAGAGGGGAGGAGTGAGCCAGCCCCACTCGACCAACCATGAGCCAGGGGTTTGGCTAGAGAGGGCGGAGGAAGAGCGATCGGGGAGGTTCGCAAAGGTTGAGGGGCGGGGCCTATATAACCCACAGCGCGACGCTCCCCAAGCAGTCGAGCTTTGAAGAAGAAAGAGAGGCGCTGAGAGGAGGGAATGAGCAGGCGTGACCGCAGCTAAAATCCGCAGCGCGACGCTCCCAAAAGAGAAGCTGAGACAAGCTTTGAGAGATGAGCTTTTACCGGCAGACAAAAGGGAGCCCATGCCGTTGAGAAGAGAGAGGGTCCAAGAAGCAGAGCTGAGTTGTGTGGTTTTGGTCGTCGGTGGTTGCGTTGTGGTGGTCAGTGGTTGCGTTGGTTGCGTTGAATTGTCGGGGGTGAGGAGTGATTGGACCAAGAGAATATAGAGAACATCCAAGGAGAGGACATCCCCGAAAGCACAAAGCCTGTTGTAATCCTGGAAAAGCAGCGGCGGCCACAGCAGCAACAACACCCAACAGCCGCTTGGGGCCTGGACGGCGGTTTTGAGCAGGGCCGCGAAGGAACGGCGGCTGCTAAACGCGCCGATCGTGCTGCACAATACAGCTCCAAGCCATCCTCTCCTTCCAGCCAATTCCTGTCATCATTCCCCGTGTGAGTCTGTCTTTTGTTTGTTCTGTCCCTGGGTTAATTAAGACTGTAGGTAAGCTAGCGTTGCACTGTGTATCTAATCTCGTCTGTAAATAAACGTGCCTGCTTTCTTTTTGCTTGTGTGTATAATAAATCCAATTACTCTTCTGTCCGTCTTCTCGTCTTATTCCTTTTCCTCTTTGCATTCGGTCGTTTTAGAGTTTTCCAGATTGGGCAGCTGCGGTGCGATACGGCCAAAGTTTGGGGTGAATCGGGTGAGTTGGGGAAGAATCGGGGGAACTGTTAGGTCGCGGTAATACACCACCGCTCGGTCAATATAACATCTTAACCGCGACAGTAACAATATATTTTGTGTTCAATAGGCTCCCAGGAGTGAGAAAATGCCTGAGCCACCCTGGCATACGAGTGCGTATATATTATATATATATATATATATGTATATATATATATGTATGTATATATATATATATGTATATATATTTATATATATGTATGTATGTATGTATGTATGTATATATATGTATATATGTATATGTATGTATGTATATATATATATATATATATATATATATATATATATATATATATATATATATATATATATATATATATATATATATATATATATATATATATATATATATATATATATAGTCGCGCGGAACCTTCGGTTAACACTAGGGACCGCGGATGGACCAGAACGGACTTGAGGCGATGACCAAACACGGATTCGGCTATAAAACGCAGGAGGAAGAAGGGAAATGGGAACTGCGGTAAAAGCGCTTATCTTCAGCGAACCGACGGCAGCTACAGGGAAATTAATCAACTCACGAACGACAAATCAGAATGTACAAAAATAAAGATTGATTCCACGGAACTCGAAACAATGAAACGCGACGGTAATCAAATAAAGGGCGTAAATTGGGATCCCACACACCAGACTCAACAACAGGACACAGGAATGAATTGCGAAAATAATTGTCCGTCGTGTAATTGTGAAATGTGGTGTGAGCTTATCTGTCCTGTTGTCTTGTGTCTCCAAGCTCCGCTGCACACCATGAGGCCCCTCACTCTAGCACCACAGCACCGCGAAGCCCGAGCCAACGCCCACTCCAGGCTCCTCGTCGACCGCCCACGAGGTCCGTGCACCACTCTAAGCTCCAGAAGCGCCGATCGCACACGAGGCCCCAAAGCACCAAAAGCACCGCTCCAAGCACCACGCAGATGGCGAGCCAACGACCACCAGGACCTCTCAATCCCACGAAGAAAAGCGCAGAGAGCACAAGACAGCCAGGGAGGGACGTGCGCAAGAGGCAGCGAAGAACCCAAAAGCTAGAACTCGAGCAAGAGAGTTGGACGTGCAAGAGCCAGAGGGACGTGCTGCGCAAGAGCCAAAATGTCGTTCGGCGCGCCCTGATATAACCTGGGCGGTGATGTCAGCCTTGGCGCGCCACCAACCAGCGCCCTTCACCGAACCTTCCAGCTTCACGCCTCCCGCACTCGTTGGCTGGAGGTTCGCGCCTACTGCACTCACCAATCACAGGCCCGTAGTGTGGTCATAGCTCGTGTCACTATTTTGCTAGGCCTGCCGGAGGTGTAGCTGGCTGCAGCCCATGCGGCGGTGCCTCGAACTGGCCTCTTGCCTGTTCTCTTCCAAAGTCCTTGTCAGGGAAGGGAATTATTTAATGTTGTACTAAGGGCCTGTCTAAGTGTCTACAGGTGTGCATTGCCATAAGGGACAAAGGTTTGATTACCAGGTGTGACACACAGGGGTTTATCTTAATCCCTACACTATCTAACACTCAAACATCCTGGTATGTTCACAAGCAGATATCTTAACCTGACAAACCAGACTACACACAGAACTTATTACAGGTAGATTCCCTATCGCGACAGTCGAAGCATGTTACCTACTCAGATCTACCTGGCTCTAGATATTGCTTTACCCCACCGACATAACTATATATATATATATATATATATATATAAAGCAGTAAAGTTTGTTTGTTTGTCCTCTTATAACTCGAGAACTACTCATCGCAGAGAAAAACCAAAGGCATATTCGGAATCAGTACGTCTCAGAGCAACTACAGCACACCTTAAATTTAAAAAAAAAATTCGGGTTTTAAAATTAGCGTATTAGCGCAGAAGCTCTAGCAGAAGAGGGAGGGAATCGAAGGGAGGGAGCACAGCGCTCCCTCTAGCGCTTCGCAGCGCCAGCTCTTCTGTTAGCGTAATGGCGGAACGCGCTTTGATGGGCGGGGCGTATGGCGTTCATGAAATGGTCGAATGCGGAAGTGCTTGAAGCCGTTGCGAGCGACTCGCACGATCTCTTGTCATGGTCCACAAGATTATCACAGAGACGTGCAGCTTCCAGCATTACGAGATATGATCGAGACCTAACTTTTGAGACCAGTCCCAGCCTTCTAGGCCCCGTGGTTGGTTCAGACGACCCCGACAAAGGACGTGTTGGATTTTATCGCGAGCCGATTCGAGCGCCGACGTGCCGGCGAACAAAACCAGTCATATCTTTTTAACGCGTGGTTCGATTTTTACAAAATAAACTTTTTCTTGAAGGGCTGAACCGTGCGCTCACAACGATACCGAGTTTGACCCTGGGAGAGCCGTTTTGCGCCGGCAAAGGTGCCTTGTTTTCCGTGATGACCATGTCGTGCTGCATAGATTACCATAAATTATAATATATTACCGGCGGCGCGTTCCGTGACGTCACGGCTCACTTAATTGCAATTATCTCTGGGATTCCTTGGCCGAATCGTACCAACTTCTATATATATAAAGCAGTAAAGTATGTTTGTTTGTCCTCTTATAACTCGAGAACTACTCATCGCAGAGAAAAACCAAAGGCATATTCGGAATCAGTACGTCTCAGAGCAACTACAGCACACCTTAAATTTTAAAAAACTTCGGGTTTTAAAATTAGCGCAGAAACGCTAGCAGAAGAGGGAGGGAATCGAAGGGAGGGAGCGCAGCGCTTCCTCTAGCGCTTCGCAGCGCCAGCGCTTCTGTTAGCGCAATTAGCGTATTTCGGAACGTTAATTTTTCAACTTCATTATTCGGAATCAGTACGTCCCAGAGAAACTTCGTAATGTTAATTTTTCAACTTCATCCGATTGACATGGGACCAACGGCATGTGACAGAGAGTGAAACATACATGCTACATTTATTTGATGACAATGAGTTCCGACTTCCGGGTTCGTGCCGCCAACCCTGTTAGGCGCCTCTTGCGGCACACAGGGAATTACCAGTGAACTGGTACTCAATTTGCCGACCTCGGTAGGATGACAGGCTGAGTCAACCCCCCTGGTGTTAAGGGGGAGGAGGAGGGGAGGGGGAAGAGGAGGGGAGGGGGGAAGAGGAGGGGAGGGGAATGGGGGGGAGGGGGGGAGGGGGAAGGGGGGGGAGGTGGAGGGGGGAGGGGCCCTTCTTCTTCCCCCAGCACCCCCACACCCTCCCCTCCCCATGTCGTGTCTTTTGAGGCCTTGTACAGTGTCCAACCTTGAGGCTTTGTTTTTCTCTCAGCGGTCCGTCGTTTGTGCTCCAATAACTTTCGTTCTCCCAATAACTTTCGTTCTCTGCTTTTCCCCAGTCCTTTTCACCCCATAGCCTACTTCGTTGTTTTAAAATATCAACTCAAAAAAACCCCAAAAAACAAAAAAAAACATTTCCTTCTCTGTTCTTATTAGTTGTTCTCATTCGTTTATTCGTTCTTATTTGTTCGTTTCGTTCTTCGGCCACGTGTTTCTCCCCCATTTCCCCCAGATAGTTTTCACTGTTATTAACCTTAAAATGTTTTACACTTTCCCCTCATGTTCTGTATTCCGTCATATATTATAACACCTTTTTCTGCTTCTTCTTCTTTAAAAGGCTGCTTTCGCCTTGCTCACCAAATCTATTCATCCCAAAAAAATATTCCATCTCTTACAGTGCCTCTTTTCTACATTCCCTAAACTCTCCTGCACTCCATCCTCCCTCCAGCGTCCTTAAACGTATTTTTTGACTCGAAGGTCACAAGAAACTTCATTTTGCAATAAATGTTCGTTTCCCATTAATCATCCACTTTTCTAAAATCCAATCTCACCCCTCCCCTCCAAATCTTCCCCATAACCCCCTCCCCTTCCAAATCTTCTCCCCATCACCCCTCCCCTCCTAATCCTCCCCATCATCCATCCCTTTCAATCTCCCCCCTTGCCCCTTCCCTCCTAAACTCCCCCCTCGCCCCTCCCCTTCAAATCTCCCCACCCTCATTTCTTCTCAATTTCCCCCCCTCTCACTCCCCCTCCTCAAAGCGTCTCCTCCCGCTTCTTACCCCCTTCCAACTCTCACCTCCATCTCCCCCCAACCTTCTGCCTCGCTCTTCCCCCTCCTCAAATAACACCTCATTGTGCCTCACCCAATCACCATCAAACCTTTTGTCCGCCCCCATCCTTCCCTTTCTCCTAGCTATTCTGAAATCTCTGACACACCTTCAACAGCTCTCCCTACACCTCTTTCCACCTCTTCACCACATCATACCCTACCCCTCCTCCCCCCTGTTCTGTATCCGATGCTCCCCCTTCCTCTTCATTAACGGTATGGACCTCAAACATCCGGGGCCTTCGTTCAAAACTCAACTGATCTCTCCATACAGGTTGCTTCTGACAAACCAGACGTGATCTGCTTAACAGAAACTTTCTCTCCTTCATGATGTCTCTGATTCCTTAGTATCTCTCCCGGGTTACTCCTCCTCCGGTATGATAGACCTGAGCCTCGTCCTGGAGGTGGGGTTGCTATCTTTATCAAAAACTCTCTTCCTCACCTCGCCCTGCACTGCACTCTCTCCACCTCACCCCCAGGAATACCTCTGGCTACGGCTTCCCCTTCGCTCCCACCTCTTGTTCATAATGTGTGTTGTACCGTCCACGAAAACAGTGATGACTCCATCTACATCTCGCTGTCTGATAATATGGACCTACTTCTATCTACTCATCCCAACTCTCTCTTCCTCATAACGGGTGTCTCAAAATAGATGGAACCCATTAACATGATAATAATTTATTACTCAGACAAGAAGCTCCAAAAAAGATTACATTTCCCTGGAAGCTGATATGATAACAATAAAAAAAAACTGAAGATTTGAGGTCTCTAGCTCAAAGGATACATTTATTAGAGCACATGTTCCAAATGACCACCTTTGCGCCTTAGACACACTTGAAGCCGACGAGCGAAGTTGTCAATCACCCTGACACACTCTTCCTTCCTGATGGCACGAATCTTCTGGGTGATGGCCCACTTTCAGTTCAGAAATGGATTGAGGACGATTCTCATACAGGTGGTCCTTCACAGAACCCCCAGAGATAAAATCTGGGGGGTTCAGATCGGGTGAATGCGGAGACCACTCAGGTTCGCGGTGCCTGCTGATCAGGCCGATCAGGGAATCGGTGGTCCAGCCACTCCATCGTTGATGTTGGCTGCATGTGGAGTTGCCCCATCTTGTTGGAACCATTGCACATCTCGATTCACACCACGACGTCTCCCAAGTCCCCTCCAGAACTTGTTGAGCACCACAATGTAACGCTCCTTTGTGACAGTGACTGCCTCCTCGTCTGCGTCTTCAGAACCAAAACGGTCCGATTATGCCATGTTTTGAGATGGACACCCAGGCCGTGCATTTCACAGAGTGCAAGGGCCTCTGAAGCACCTCGTCTGGGGCTTGTGTGCCCCAGAACACATTGTTCTTGCTATTGACATGCCCCACAGAGCAAAAAGTGTGCTTCGTCGCGTGAACCAAACATCATCAAGAAAGTCAGGATCCTCTTCAGATCTTGTTCTCGAACCACTGGCAGCATCACAACACGTTTTGCCATGTCAGCTGGTGTGAGTTTATGCTTGATCTGGATCTTGTATGCGGTACAGCTGAAGATCCTTGATCAAGATTCTTTGCACTGATGCAGCGTGAAAAGACCCAGCTCTTGGCTACGTCTTCGGATGGACTTTTTCGGGCTCCTTCCGACAGAATGTCTCACCGCATTGCACATTGTCAGGAGATCTTGCAGTCAGCTTCCTGCCAGAACGTGGGTGTTTCTGCCTGTCTTGTTGAGGTTGTTTATTGATCCAGTGGCTTGAAATTTGTGTGCCCAACGATAAATTTGGTTTTTCTGGGGATAGTTGTTGGAAGTTGAACTTCCTGCGAAATTTTGCTTGCAACCGTTTTGAATGATTTCGTCTCCAAATAAGTAGTGACGCAAAATATTTTTTCCTCCTTTATCCAAGGCATTTTGATTGATAAATTTATTAGTTGTTATGGTCTCCTCTCTTCAAATCTGAAAAAAAAGAACAAGAACATTAATATTGGCAGAATTATTAGCAGTGACATGGGTTCCATGTATTTTGAGACACCCTGTATGTGGTGATTTCAATTGTCACCATGCCAGTTGGCTGGGTGTGGGTACCCCTCTCTCACCAGCCATGGCTCCTCAGCAAAGGACTTCAGCGACTCACTGGGATTGACACAATCTGTCAATTTCCCGACCCGGATCTCAGTCAACGGAGCATCTTCTCTTCTGGACTTGGTTATGACTAACTTCCCTGAAAATGTCTGCTGCTCTTCTTCTGCTCCAATCGGCTCATCTGATCATGTTCTTGTTAAAGTGGACATCTCTCTGACCATTCTCAGGGAGCCTGCTCAGCGTCGACGAGTCTGGCATTTCACTCAGGCCAACTGGCACGGTCTTCAAGCAGCCATCAATCATCTGGACTGGTCTCCCATCTCGACCACCTCTGACATCAACTCATCCTGGGAATTCTTCCAAAGTAAATTGCTCTCTCTCATGCACAGATTTATCCCATCTCGTCTTCAGTTGTCATACCCTTCCTCCCGTCCATGGTACACGGAATCTTGTGGTGAGGCTGTTGCCCAGAAACAACTTGCCTTCGTCTCCTGGAAAGCAAATCCAACGGAAGGAAATCTCATTTCCTTTCACAAAGCCCGAAACAAGTGTGTGTCCACCCTCAGGAGAGCCAGGAAACAATATCTTTCCGTTCTCAAGACCGAACTCTCTTATCTGTCTCCCTCTTCCAAATCCTGGTGGCGTCTGGTCAAATCTGTTTCTGGTGTTTGTTCCCCCTCCATCCCCTCCCTTACCTCAAACGGCTACACAGCTGACTCCGCACGTGAAAAAGCTGAATGCCTCAACTCTGTGTTTGCCTCTAAATCTTGTGTCCCAAACTCATCCCTCTCTGTACCCACCGTACCCAGTCGTACCCAGCTGCTCCTGGACTCAGTGTCCTTTCCTCCTGACAAGGTGGAAAAATTTCTGTCAACCCTCGACTCTGATTCTGCAACTGGACCTGACGGCATCAGCCCACGGGTCCTAAAATCCTGTTCTTCCACTCTTTCACTCCCTCTCTCTGTTCTCTTCACCCTCTCTTTTGCTCAAGGTCAACTGCCATCTGCTTGGAAATCAGCCAACATCACCGCTTTGCACAAAAAAGGTGCAAAAACAGATCCTAGCAACGACAGACCAATCGGCCTTCTCCCAATTATCAGCAAAGTCATGGAATCCATCATTGCTTTGGATATGAAATCTTTCCTCTTCTCCAATGGCTTGATCTCTGATCATCAATTTGGTTTCAGACCAGGTCACTCTACACTGGACATGCTGCTTCTGCTGTCTCAACAATGGATGGAGGTCCTCAATGCCAAACAGGAAATTAGAGCTGTCTCCCTCGACATATCACGTGGTATCCATGGAAATCTCCACGCATGGCTGGTGGACTTCCTCTCTAGTCGTAGTCAACGTGTGGCCCTGAATGGGTTTCTCTCATCTCCTCTTCCTGTTCAGGCTGGAGTTCCCCAAGGCAGTGTTCTGGGCCCTGTGCTTTTTCTGGTCTTCATCAATGATCTCTCTGACTCTTGAAAATCCTCTCTATCTCTTTGCTGATGACTCCACTCTCTGCCGCTCCATTCCTCATCCCTCAGATCGGCAGTCTGCAGCCTCCTCACTCTCTGCAGGCCTGGACAAAATCACAGACTGGTCAAACAAGTGGAAACATGTCCTTCAATCCTGACAAATCTCACACTCTTACAATGTCTCTCCGAAAAGACCGACTGGACAACCCTCCCATCTACTTTCTGAATAATCCTCTCCAAGAAGTTCTGTCACTCAAGCTTTTGGGTCTCACTATCTGCCATGATCTTTCCTGGGAAAACCACATTTCCAAGCTGGCCTCCAAAGCCAGTCACCATCTGGGCATCCTCCGTCGTGCGAAGTCCTTCCTTGGCACACCTGATCCCCTCACCACATACAAGGCTTTCATCCGCAGCTCAATGGAGTACTGCTCTCCCCTCTGGGCTGGTGCTCCTGCCTCACACCTAGCTCGTCTTCATGCTGTTGAAACCAAAGCGTTCAGAATCATTGGAATCTCCCGCGATGACGCTATCTCCGAGGGCCTTTCACTTACTCACCGCAGGCAGGTTGGTGGTCTTTCCGTCTTCTACCGACTCCTCTCCGGCCTTGCTCCCCCAGCTCTCTCTGGGCTCTGTCCCCCAAATATTCCTACAGGTCGCACAAGATCTGCCTGCAACCTTCTTATGGTTAAACTGCCAAAATCAAGACTCTCTGCTCACCTTCACTCCTTCATTCCTCTTTTCTCCCACCTCTGGAACAAACTCCCTCACTCTCTTCAATCCCACTCCTCCCTCCAGGTCTTTAAAACGGCTGTTCACCACCATCTCTTATCTTCCCCAATCCAAAACCTTGATCTTTTCTACCCCTGCTAATTTCACCCCAAAGCCACTTTTTTGAGGTGACTTTTGACTTCTTTCCTGGAAGTCCTTGGTGTCCTTGCGTTTTATACCGATCCTGCCTCCCCCCAGCCCCTCTCCCTCCCACACATCTCCCGATGTCCCTGCTCTCAAATGTTGTGTTTGTGTGCTTCCTCCCCTTCTCTCCCCATCTTGTCGACCGCTCCCCTTTTTATATACTTTGTTTGCTTGCTTGTTTCATTTGTTTGTTTGATAAATGTTAGCTCTTTCACGAGCCTCGACTTTGTATTCAAAAAAAAAAAAAAAAAAAAAAAAAAAACAAACAAACATACAAGCTGACTAATACATCTTGCAAAAACTTCGTTTTGGCAAGATAAAAACGGAACCTGATTATAAGTAAAGTGTTTATCACTCAGCTATGCCTGCACCATGTTTATTTTGTGTTTAAAGAGCATGTCTAAAGAATGTACATGCATTTCAGCAAAGTAACTGCAAACCAAAATAACAACTTTGGGAGTTATTTGTATTTTCTCTGTCATTTGTAGGACTGTTGCTCCATTTCACGGCTTCACGATTATGAATCGCCTCAGTATGAATAACCTGATGCAGCCTATCACCAAGGAGCTGGACTTCAAACTGCAGGAGCCTTTTCTGCTATACCGAATTGCTGACCATGACGGTGTGTTTCATCCTGACAACTTCTGCACTCTTCTCGTGGTGAAAATATATTGTGATTCACATTGTGAAACTTCTTGTGTAAAGCAAGTGTAATAATCTTTGTTCAGTTTTTACTATCTATCTATAATTCCAGTAATCTCTGTGTGTATGTTTGTATGTTTGTATGTTTGTATGTTTGTATGTCTGTATGTCTGTGACCGCTGTTTCTCGACAACCATGGGTCCGATATACTTGAAACTTGCCAGGTATATTGCTGGGGACCCGAGGATGTGCCTTTTCAAGGTTTCATATTAATCGGAGAAGTAGTTACCGAGCTATGTCCAAAAAACGATTCAACCAATCAGAGAGCAGCGAGCTATCACGTGTGCCGAACGTGGCGAACAGACTCTGCCTCGGACGGCACATTTGAGAGCGTATTCATTTATTTCACGTTGGAAAACTATGTTGCCGTTAAACTATGTTTTAAAACTAATTAAAACTAATTTGCGATTCATCGTAACTGCGATTTGCGACCTTCCGGACAGTGAAGACTGCACTTCCGGCAGCCAATCACAGAACGCGTTGTTGCGTAGGCGTGGCCGATGTGAGAGCGAGCCGAGCCGAGCGCGTGCGCCATTACGGTTCGTAATTCGATTTCTTCCGGAGAAAATAATAATTTCTCAATTTCTTATGCGCATTATTTCTCCCAATTCAGTCAGAGCGAAGGGCGGAAGCGAAGAGCGTTGTTTTTTTTGTTTACGGGCATACGGGCGTACGGGCGGGGTAGAGCGTACGGGTAGCGTTTTTTGTTTTTTTTGGCAAGGAACGGGCACCCACGTACGGGCATGCCCTAGTTGTGTATAATGTAACTAACCTGAGGTTTTCCTGGCAACACCAAGCAAAAAAATATTAGTTAGATGTACATTTATAAAATGATTCTCATTGGTGAGAAAGTCCAGGAAAAGTACATCAGTGATAAACACCCCACCTCTAATGCAGGCAAGGTTGTTTTGGGGCCCAAAAATGCCTGTGAGCAAACATCGGACCAATCAGGACACGGGTGTTGGAGGTCATTTGGTCATTTGGTGTTGGAGGCTGACCCTTCAACCTTTGGAGCTGTGTGGACATAGTTGGAATAAACAGTGTATCTTGGGCAATTTGAAATACGACTTTTGGAAGTATTGCACTAACTTAAAAAGTTGGCCTTTTCTGTGACCTCTAAGTTGTCAGGTGATTTCTGGGGAGCTACTTCATGAAAACAAACAAACTGTCGCTGTGTCTTTGCTCAGTTAAAATCTGTTGAGAACACTTTGTGTATCTATTAATCATCTGTGTTAAAAGAAAATTAACATGTGAAGTCAAGTACAGTACTGTACTCACTGACAATGGTTGTAGATTGTACTTGTGGATGTGGAGTGTCAGGGAAAATATTGGGAGAGTGGGCTATTGTGAAGAAAAGGAGGAGGAGGAGGATGATTGAGCAGAATCGACCTCCCCTAATGCCTCTACGTCATGATGTGTATCAGAAATTCACTTCAAAATAAAACAGCATAGATTCACCAGGTGGATGCTGAATAAAGACTAAGGCTTAGCAGGAATTCACTTCAAAATAAAAGCGAGCTGACAGGAATGTGTGGCGTTATCTGGAAACGTCGTTACAGTTCGAAAAGTGTTCCCCTATTGGTTAGCAACGTTATAGCGAAACAATGCGTTAGAAGCGACAATGTAGGGGAACTTGCTGTATGGTTTGTTTCGGAAAGCACTGTCCCAGTATTAAACTGCATTTTTGCACAAGAAGAAACATGCAAGCGAAAAATTAGAAAAGTGTACCTTGAACCACTTAAATGGTCACCCATCATCCATCCTATCAATAATATGGACACTGCACAAAAATGATCATATGCTATGGCCTAGATGCAGCTTCAGCAAACGTCATGTATAAACTTGCGTTTCAGATGGTCATATTATTTATTGCATTTCTGGGTTCGAATCCCGGTCGATCGCTGAATTAACGCCAGGGGGGTTGACTCAGCCTGTCATCCTTCCGAGGTCGGCTAATTGAGTACCAGTTCACTGGTAATTCCCTGCTTGTCGTAAATGGTGACAAAAAGGGTTGGCGGCAGGAAGGGCATCCGGCCGTAGAACATTGCTTCAAACAGGGGACCAAAAAAACAACAACAACCACGGTCCCCGAAAAGGCCAACCCCTGCTTTGCGGGGAAAAATGTCCTCTAAAGGTGGTTTTTATAATGTGTTTGTGGTGTTATGATTTCATAATGTGAAGCTTCGGGAACTGAGTGGCGTGCTGACCAGGAGGGGAGTGTCGTTGAAGCTGAAGGGAAAGGTGTATGCTGCATGTGTGAGAAGTGTTGTGATTTATGGTAGCGAGACATGGGTAATGAATGTAGAGCAGCAACGAAGGCTGGAAAGGGTGGAAATGCGAATGGTTCGGTGGATGTGCGGAGTATCGTTGAGAGAGAGGAAGACACATGATGAATTGCGAAAGATGATGGGAATAGAGCCTGTGATGGATGCTGTGAAGAGAAACAGGTTGATATGGTTTGGTCATGTGTTGAGGAAGGATGAAAGTGACTGGTTGAGAAGAGTGATGGAAATGAATGCAGAAGGAAGTAGAGGACGGGGAAGACCGAGAAAGACTTGGCTTAAGGTGGTGGAAGAATAAATGCAGGCAAGGGGTTAACAAGGAGAGATGCAGAAAATAGGGAAAAATGGAGAAGATTGTCATGGCGACCGCAAGGCTAACCCCCGCTCTAGCAGGGAAAATGGCCTTAAAATGCCTGTTGTTGTTGTAATGTGTTTGTGGAAGTTGGATACATGCTGCTGGGCTTCTCATTCCATCTCTCGCGATGCTTAGACGTACCAACAACAGGGTTAAGGGACAAAATAGAGAGACTTGGAGAAATAAGGGATGTGGGGAAGAGTGAGAGGAAGGGGAGGATGCAGTAGGTGAACAAGATGGATACAGTTGTAAACTCGCAATCACAGAAGTGGAAGGAAAAACTGGAAACGCGGAAAGAGATTGGCTTGGGGAGGGTTAACGTGCTTAGAAAAGATCATGCTGGTGTTTGGGGTCTAAAACACCTTCCCTGCAAAATCAGAGGTGGTGTGGTATCAGATTGTCCTTTACTGGTCTGCTTGTCTTCGACTGCACCTGCTGTTCAAAAGAAAGCTTCTTCATGTTTGTGTACAATAAATTGTATTCGAGATGGCTATAAGTGGTGGTTTTGATGCTACTGTTTTTTTTTTTGTTTGTTTGTTTTGGTCGAAATATGAATTGCTGAATTTGTGCTTTTCTGATTTGTATACTTGATCCTTTCAGTTTCAATCCACAGCATCTGGTTCTACGATAAGAAGGAGTTTTTGCGAGTTTCTGGCCTGATGGCAGAGTAAGTGGATATATTTATATTACCAGCATCAAAATATTTTGGTTTCAAGTAATACTGTTTTCTTTACAATGGAATTCCCTTCTTCATGTGGGGTATTGTCGGCCGGTATTTATAAGCAGACAAGTTAAAACAATGGATTTTATTGGAAAGCGGACAAGTTTTTGTTTACTGCCATAGGAATTCTGTACAGCTGACTTGTCAAGTGTTTGTCATCAGAATGAAAGATGGACGTGAGGCCTCTTTTGTTGTGACGAAGGGTAAACGCTCGATGTTGGGCACACCACATCTCGCACAGTGATAAACACACTCCTATTGGCTTCCAAAAGATTAGCTCAAATATATTTTGGTCATCTCCTCTCGATTCTCAAAGAGATGCGAACTTATAAAGTGGGCCGTGATGTCTGGACGTCTATCTGTTCGTTACCTTTTTGCTATTTCTGCTACTCCTCCTTTATCACCCGGCTGATTGTTCTGAAATTTGACACATGAATACAAGACAGTACCCTGCAAAATCGCTTAGGCTTCAAAAGAAAAGTGAGGGGAGGGGGTGTTAAATGGGGGGGGGGGGGTGGGGGGGAAGTGAAGGGGGTGGGGGATTATTTCCTAACTGATTGCTCTGATACTTGATACAGCCCTTCTACTTGATGGCCTGCACAATCACTCGGACTTCGATTTTTCAATTTCGGTTCCTGGGGGGTTTCTGGGGAAGGGGGGTGGGAAGTTGCCCCCTGAAGCTTCAGATCCCTACTCAGCCCTTATTTACCAACTGATTGCTCTCCCTTCTGCGCTGCTCTTCAATTCTTCTGCCCAACTCTTCTCTTCTCTTCAACTCTTCTACTTCAACTTCTTCTCAACTCTTCAACAGCTCTTCTGCCCTTTCCAGAAAGGAGGTCTGTGGGATCGCTTGGTCTTAAATTTTCTGATTTCGTATTTTTCAAATTAGGATCATGGTGCTCCCAGGGTGGTTACTCCCTGAAACTTGGGATCCCGACTTGTCCCTTATTTATCAACCTATTGCTCTGAAACCCAATATAGCCCTTCTACTCGATGGTCCGCAGGATTTCGCGATCTTAGATTTTTCGATTTCATATCGGGGGGGCTTCCCAAGGGATCAGGGGGCCTCCTCGGGGTGGTTGAGTCTCCCAAAATCATCAGTAGTCTGAACTACAATTTAAGAGACTAGTGAGATACCCGTGCTATGCACTGGTGGGAGGCCAGATGCAAACGGGCAATGCAGATATGGCGAATGCTAAAGCATGAAACCAATACATTCCACATTCCTGTAGCACCCTCAGTCGCACGTCACACATGGACAGCAAGTTCGTGAAGGACTTCCATGAAAAACGTACCAGTTCGCAAACAAACAGGTACGTTCACGTATAGAAACATCGATCGTGGGTCCGTGGCGAATCTGCATATGGCGATCCGTGAAGTTCACGTTTAGAAAGTAGAAACCATCACGGCATGTCATCATTTACTTGAACTCGATATCTTTTTTCATTCCAAACAACATAACTCCAATCACAAATTAATCACAAAATAAACTTTTAACAACATTGTTAATGTTTCCTTCATTGTAAAAACTACCAAGTCAACAGTTAAAAGGATTTTGAGCCGATAGGTGTTACAGCCTTGGCAAGATCGATGGAGACAGCGATCTGTTAGCGTATACACCACCCAAATAGCTATGTGGAAATCTCTCATGTAGCGATTAAACTCACGTCGTTTGAACTTTGGCCGAGGTCATTATTTACTTTTAATGATGTTTATATACGAATCAAAAATAAGATAATTGGTTTTGGGTCGTCCTTTCCGCATATCTTGTGGGATTGTGAGTTGGAGAGACGACCATGATGGCGGGGAGGGGGTTGGCATTCTCTCAAGCAGGGATTCAACCCATGTCCTTATAAAAGGTCTTTGTCTGAGGTCACTGAGTCCGATCGGTGCAGCCGTTTGTGCGGCACCCGGGAAAATAACGTTATGCGGGAGTCCAAACCTGAAAATGCTGGAGGCCAAAGCTGAAATTGGAAAAACAATATACCCTATTTTGCTCCAGGAGATCCCAGGATTACCCACCCAAAATATTGTTGCGATCGGTTCGGCCGTTTTTGCCGTACCTTCGGACAGACAGACAGACAGACAGACAGACGGACGGACATTTGGTGAATTATAGTAAAATGACCATTAGCCCACGCTGGGTTATTTATTTTTATATTGCTGGGTTACTCTTCAACAACCATTGTTGATGTACAATTTTTTTTCCTTTTGAAATATAAAGTTTTCCAATGTCTTGATTGCAGTATTCTAAAATTTCTAAAATCAGGATTTGCATATATGGTCACTGCATTCAACCACCAAGTACTTTTGAGGTCAACATCGGCTAAAAGGTCAACGTAGGCCGTATTTCTAAAATGCTCAAATTTCCATCCGATGGGCTTGAAATTTTAAGAGGATTTGCATATCTGGTCACTGAATTCAACCACCAAGTAATTTTGAGGTCAACATAGGCCAAAAGGTCAACATAGGCCAAATTTCTAAAATCCTCAATTTTCATCCAATTAACTTAACTGAAGAGGATTTGCATATCTGGTCACTGAATTAAACCACCAAGTAATTTTGAGGATTTCATAGGCCAACAACTTATTTTAGGGAATTTGAAAGTATCGTGCTATGCACGACATATTTCTTGTTTTATTTATTCGCTGGTTTACTGAGCTGCAGAATGATTTATAAATAAACTAAACACTGACAGATTACATAGGCAAACAATGCAATAGATTATAGTAATAGGGGAGGAATGGTGGTGGAGAGGAACAAGTTCAATTGCTTTTGAATGTTTAATCCACTTCAATGCAACAGGAGACTTCATAAAGTGAATTTATGTTTATTTTTCATCTTTATTTCAATTGTGATGCGTTTTTTTTTTGTTTTGTTTTTTTGCTGCCGCTCACCTTCCTCTATATTTTCTCAAAACCCAGGAACCCACCCTCTTATTCCCATAGGATATTGGTTTAAACTATCAGGGTTTTTATTATCATGGTATTTTCCTGGAACGTAACGCCCACAATATTTAAGGGCTTACTTACTGTACTTGCACACTAGTCTACCTTAAACTCCGATGAAAAGCAAAAGTTCTCGGGAGCAGTAACCGAAGTAATATCTGTAGAAAAGGGAAAGTGTAATTCAAGTGTAAAGGGAAGTAAACCAAATGTGGGGTGTAATTCGAGGGGGTCGAATTTTGAAGTCAGTTTGGGAGAGTTGATAAGTCGGATTACTTTTGATTCAATTCTGTCCAGCAAGTCTGTGGCAATAGAATCTCGACAGATGTGAGAGCAGTACTCCATACAAGGACGAATCAATTCTTCATACAGTTGAAGCAAGTGTTCAAAGGAGAAGAATCTTCGACATCTGAACAAGACTCCGAGTTTCTTTGTGGCAGACAGCCATCTGTGTAATGTGTGGATTCCAGGATAAATTTAATGTTGGGATAATGCCTAGTAGGTTTATTGAATCACATGGTGATGGAGCTTTCAAAGGAGATTGGAGAGTTGAGAGGACTTTTAGAGAGAGAGATGGGTAAAAATTGAGTTTTAGAAGCATTAAACTTAAACTGATTATATATTTGCCCTACTAAGAAATCTTGTCCAAATCCGAATTTAAAGAGGTGATCAAACAAGGTTTAGATCGAGTGAGGTAAGATGGGGGCAGAGGGGAAAAACATGGAGGAATGTAATGTTGAGTCATCAGCATACGAATGCATTTGGTTATTTGTCAAAGAAAGAAGGTCATTAATGAAAATAAAGAAGAGTGTTGGAGACAGGACGAAACCTTGAGGGACACCGCTGTTGATAGGGAAGGAGGGAGATGTTTAACCATCAACAATTATCGAGATAGAGCTGTCAGAGAGAAAGCTCTATGAGAGAGCAGAGTGAAGGCGGAAAGCTGAAAGAAGGAAGCTTGGATATCAGACCCTGATTCCAAACCCTGTCGAAGGCTTTTGATATATCAAGGCCTACACCAAAGGATTCCCCAAAGTCTTTCAGAGAAGAAGCCCAGACATTCGTAATGTAAAAAAGGATATCACCAGTAGATCTTGTCTTGTGAAAACCATATTGATGGTCAGATAGAAGACTGAGGATCAAGATGCTTGAGGAAATGGGAATTGAGAAGACATTCAAATACTTTGGAAATAGTAGAATTCAGAGCAATGGGACAGTAGTTGGAAGGATTTGTATGATCACTCCCAAATAAGACATACATTACCTCATTTCCCATGCAAAAGTTGTAATCAAAATGTACCTTTATTTTATGACAGTAGACGTGTTCAATCCTCAAATGTACACCTGAAGCCTGAAGCTTAAGGCCTATACAGAACGAACAAAACTGTTTTTTTTCCTCATGAAATGGTGGTAAGAATTGTGGGTGGAGACATGCCAGCAAAGATCCACCATGAACCACTAAGCTCCACTATGGACAGAGACAAACAGACAGAGTGATTGGCAGAGTATATATACACCCTAACCCCCTTTTTTAGGCAGTAGGTTGCAGACAGCAACCACCCAGGGTAGTGCGAGCATTCTGACTTGTGAGCGTTAAAGTTGTTTCCGGAACGATCTTGCACTCTCCGTGTCAGGATTGCTGGTCTCAAACTGTAGCTATCGGGCTAGCTTCAATCTTTCTCGCAAACAAGCACCATACACTTTTCATCATACACTTTTCTTCTCTTTTATTTAAGACCTGGCCTCGATAAGGGCTACATCGTCTGTGTCTGGAGCCTTCAACATAGAAAATAAATAAATGATTAAAAAAAAAAAAGTGTATATATATATATATATATATATATATATATATATATATATATATATATATATGTATATATATATATATATATATATATATATATATATATATATATATATATATATATATATATATATATATATAAAAATATATATATATACATATATATATATATATATATATATATATATATATATATATATATATATATATATATATATATACATATACATATATATACACGTAGTGTGTTCAAAAAGTATCCGACTTTTATTTTTCGTGCGTAAAAAAAAAGAATCGAGGGAGGCGTTGATTGGTGCACGTATGTAGGCGATCCTAATGCGCACGCGTGAATTTTTTCCCACCTGCAGAAGCTGTCATTCGACGGCAGACTGCCGATGAGTGAGGACATGTAAGCGAGCGCCGTCGGATTTTCGTTTTTGACAAAATGACGGAAAAACTTGAACAACGCTACTGCATCAAATTTTGTGTTTTTTGGCTTCGGGGATGTTGGATGCTTCCATTGTGATGACTGCAACTTGGTTTCTGGGTCGTACCCATAAACCCAGGACTCATCGCCAGTGATCACTGTGTTGAGGAAGCTGGGATCGCTGTTCAAGTTTTTCCGTCATTTTGTTAAAAACGAAAATCCGACGGCGCTCGCTTGCATGTCCTCACTCATCGGCGGTCTGCCGTCGAATGACAGCTTCTGCAGGTGGGAAAAAATTCACGCGTGCACATTAGGATCGCCTACATACGTGCACCAATCAACGCCTCCCTAGCTTCTTCTTTTTTTTACGCACGAAAAAGAAAGGTCGGATACTTTTTGAACACAGTTATATATATATATATATATATATGTATGTATATATATATATATATATATATATATATATATATATATATATATATATATATATATATATATATATATACATACACACACACACACACACACACACACACACACACACACACACACACACACACACACAGTCACGTGAAAAAGTAAGTACACCCCATGTAAAGTTTTGACTTTTTCAACATATTTCAACATACAGCTATTTGATCTTCATTTCAACAATATTGACAGATTAAGGTGATATAATATAACAAATATCATGAAACATTTACATTTTGTAGTCCATTGTATAATTTAAATAAACATCAATGCAAATTTCGCATGTGGAAAAAGTAAGTACACCCTTCGCTCTAATAGGTGGTATTGCCCCCGTTGGCAGAAACAACCTCAAGTAGGCGTTTCTTATAACTGTCTACCAGTCTCTGACATCGACTGGGAGAAATTTTTGCCCACTCCTCCATGAAGAATTCTTTCAGCTGTGCGATGTTTGAGGGGTTTCTTGCATGCACAGCTCGTTTCAAATCCCCCCACAACATCTCGATGGGATTTAGATCCGGGCTTTGACTTGGCCATTCCAGAACCCTCCATTTCTTTATTTTCAGCCATTCCTTGGTGGATTTACTGGTATGTTTAGGGTCATTGTCATGTTGCAAGGTCCACCTTCGGTTAAGCTTCAACTTTCTGACAGATGGCCTCACATTATCCTCAAGCACCCTCTGGTACAATCCTTTGTTTTCACTGACGTCACAGTTACCCATCTCGCATTGCGCGGCGGCCATTTTGATACCCAAGCTAATCTGTCCGTGTGCGCTGATATTGATTTGTTGCGTTGGTTTATGGTGAATGCGGATCGCAAAAAGTCTGTTTTATAAAGTAATTTTGTTTGTTTTGTCACGTTCATGTGGAGTGTGGTGCAATCCTGTTTATATTAGGTATTGTTGCCCAACAAACACAGAACATTCGGTTTAAGTTTGCCGTGGACCAGTGAACTGGTGAACACCTGGGCAGTGGGTCAACCTGCAACCAACTACCTGTAGAACAGACTTGGAGTGTACGTAAGGATACGGTAGATCCAGGCTTGAGTATGGCTCGCAGTGCGAGTGCCAACCTTGGCTACCAAGAGTCGCTCCCCCCGGACGTTCTTGTTCGTTACAAAGAGAAGATTTCTGTCATTGGGTGTGACCCTTATGGTCTATCAAATGATCAATTTGAGAAGAATGTGAGCAAGTGGCCTCAGGTGACCCACATCGACGTGATCAACTACCTGTTGTTCAGCAAATCAGCCTATACCAAAGATGAGTTGAAGAAGTATAAATCCCTCGAGGCACACAGGTTGTACCAAGATGGATGGGTGCGACAAATCCTACACAAAGAACTGAATGACGTCCACTTGATTCGATCCAAGGTATTAATATATTAAACAAACATGTATTTTTTAAAGCTGCTTGTGTTAATGTTATGGACCTGATTGATTAAGTGCCCTCCATTTGTTCAAAAACCACTGCAGTTTTAAGCTGTGCATGCATGTGTGCATACTTTGTAGACGTGACGCACAGTGCGAAGTGAGTGCCGCCATGTGTGCTTTGTGCGTATGGCCATAAGTCATCACCTATATATTTGTATGGTTATACAATGAAACATGTTCTTACTTACTGTTAACAAAATGCTCGGAGCAGACAGGTGTGCGATCCCACTGTGATTCTGTTTGGATGTCACTGCGATTGATGGCAGCCTTCCACAAACGCCGCCTCTCTTCACTTAAATTTCTTGTTTCCTCACACTGATTCAGTAGAAGTTTGGGCGTTTTGTAAATCTTAACTCCTGGCCTAACGCCTGGCCTGTTTGAACAACGAAATACGCCGCAAATTGGCATGACTGGTCGTGAACAAAAACGATTTAATGTGAATCCGCTGACGACGTTGTTCGAGAGGGTATCAAAATGGCCGAGGTGTCCCAGGGTGCCCTGCGCGCGTGCTCCGATGACGTCACAAGAAAACAAAGAATTAAGAATTCATTGTGGATTCTATGATGGTGAGCTGCCCAGGCCCTGATGCAGCAAAGCTGCCCCAAACCATAATGTTTCCACCACCATGCTTTACAGTTGGTATCACGTTCTTGTTGTCAAATGCTGTCTTTGGTTTTCGCCAAACATGTCTTCTGGTACTGTGGCCAAATAGCTGTACCTTCGACTCATCTGTCCAGAGAATATTGTTCCAGAAGTGCTGGTCTTTGCCTCGGCGTTCATTGGCAAACTTTAGTCTTGCCCTGATGTTCTTTCTGGACAGCAAAGGTTTCCTCCAAGCACACCTCCCATGTAGATCAAATTTGTGCAGCCTCTTTCTAAAGGTAGACTCGTGCACTTTGACATCAACAGTGGCAAGAGCTACCTGTAGGTTCCGTGATGACATTCTGGGGTTCTTCGAGACTTCTTTCAGCATCTTGTGGTCTGCTCTCGGGCTGAACTTGCTGGGGCGGCCTGGCCTGAACAAGTTGGCAGTTGTTTGGAATCTTCTCCACTTGTAGATGAACTTCCGGACAGTCGAATGATTGATTTCAAATTGTTTGGAGATCTTTTTAAATCCCTTCCCAGACTCGTAGGCATCTATAACCTTCTTTCTGAAGGACTCGGAGAGCTCTTTTG